>NC_052337.1:14686090-14986090 GCF_016432855.1 Salvelinus namaycush | reverse complement strand
CCTCTTCTCCAGTCAATTAGCACGGAAAGCTAGCAAAGTGGCGCGAAGCTCTCCTTCCTGAACATACGCAGACAAAGCAACACGCCTAACGTCCCGAAAAAATTTCAATAATCTAATAAAACTATATTGAAAAAACATACTTTACGATGATATTGTCACATGTATCAAATAAAATCAAAGCCGGAGATATTAGTCGTCTATAACGACAGCTTATCAGAAGGCAAATCCAGGTCCCTTCACGCGCTCTCCAGAAAACAGGAAACTGGTGACACGTCATGCCGAGAGCTTTTATTCGACCCCAGATCAAGTTATACACTTCATTTCTTCTCTCACTGCCTGTCGACATCTAGTGGAAGACGTATGAAGTGCATGTATACTGATATATATCAAGGACATTTATAGGCAGGCCCTAGAACAGAGCATCGATTTCAGATTTTCCACTTCCTGTCAGGAAGTTTGCTGCAAAATGAGTTCTGTTTTACTCACAGATATAATTCAAACGGTTTTAGAAACTAGATAGTGTTTTCTATCCAATAGTAATAATAATATGCATATTGTACGAGCAAGATTTGAGTACGAGGCCGTTTGAAATGGGCACCTTTTATCCGGCTACTCAATACTGCCCCTGCAGCCCAAACAGGTTAATGCAACCGTTGTGTCAGATTTCAAAAAAACTTTACGGAAAAAGCAAACCATGCAATAATACGAAATTACATTATAAATATTCCCTTACCTTTGATGATCTTCATCAGAATGCACTCCCAGGAATCCTAGTTCCACAATAAATTGTTGTTTTGTTCGATAATGTCCATTATTTATGTCCAAGTAGCTACTTTTGTTCGCGCGTTTGGTAAACAAATCCAAAGTCACGAAGCACGTTCACTAAAAGCAGATGAAATGTCAAAAAGTTCCGTAACAGTCAGTAGAAACATGTCAAACGATGTATTTAATCAATCTGTAGGATGTTTTTATCATTAATCTTCAATAATGTTCCAACCAGAGAATTCCTTTGTCTTCAGAAATGCGATAGAACAGAGCTCGCTCTCACATGAACGCGCATGATCAGCGCATGTTCAGCTCATGATAGACCTTACTCAATCCCCTCTCCTTCGGCCCCACTTCACAGTAGAAGCATCAGACAAGGTTCTAAAGACTGTTGACATCTAGTGGAAGCCGTATGAAGTGCAAAATGACCCATATCCCACTGTGTATTCGATAGGCGATGAGTTGAAAACCTACAAACCTCAAATTTCCCACTTCCTGGTTGGATTTTTTTCTCAGGTTTTTGGAGCGCAGGCATAGGACGAACAGCACCCTCCCAGCGCCCCGGAGACACAGTATGCAGAGCCGGCGCAGGATACCCTGGGCCGAAACGGCGCACCAGAGACCAAACACGCTGAGCTGGCACAGTCCGCCCTGGCTGGATGCCCACTCTCGCATGGCACTTGCGGGGGGCTGGCCTATAGCGCTCCGGGCTATGAGCGCGCACTGGCGACACCGTGCGCTTCACCGCATAACACGGTGCCTGACCAGTACCACGCTGCTTCCGGTAAGCACAGGGAGTTGGCTCAGGTCTATCGCCTGACTCCACCAATCTCCCCGTGTGCCTCCCCCCCCAAAAAAGAATTGGGGGCTGCCTCTCGTGCCTGCTGCGCTGCCTTGCCTCATATCACCGCCTCTCAGGTAAAGCTGCCTCCAGCTCTTTTTTCAGGCGGCGATATTCCACCACCTGTCTCCAGGGTCCCTTACCGTCCAATTTCTCCTCCCAAGTCCAGGAGGCCTGAACCCTCTGCTCCTCGTTGCCACGCTGCTTGGTCCGTTGGTGGTGGGTAGTTCTGTAACGTTCGTCGTCTGAAGATGAGGAATCATTGGACCAAAACACAGCGTGGTAAGTGTTCATGTTAATTTATTAAAACAGAACACTAAACAAAATAATACAGAGAATGAAACGAAACAGTCCTGTCTGGTACAGACACAAAGACAGAAAACAACTACCCACAAACACAGGTGGGAAAAGGCTACCTAAGTATGGTCCTCAATCAGAGAGAACGATAGACAGCTGCCTCTGATTGAGAACCACACCCGGCCAAACACACAGAAATAGAAAACATAGAACACAAAACAACATAGAATGCCCACACAAAATCACGCCCTGACCAAACCAAAATAGAGACATAAAAAAGGAACAAAGGTCAGGGCGTGACAGCATGTAGACCTATCATCTCATGACAGGTATCCTAGTGGTTAGGGCGTTGGACTAGTAACCGAAATGTTGCAAGATTGAATCCCTGAGCTGACAAGGTAAAAATCTGTTGTTCTGCCCCTGAACAAGGCAGTTAACCCACTGTTCCTAGGCCGTCATTGAAAATAAGACTTTGTTCTTAACTGACTTGCCTTGTTAAAAAAAAAAAATACCTAGACCGGAGCGCTATAGGCCAGCCCCCCGCAAGTGCCATGCGAGAGTGGGCATCCAGCCAGGGCGGACTGTGCCAGCTCAGAACATCTTGGCCACACAGGACACCGGATAAGACAGGAGAAGTCCTCCAGATATAACAAACTGACCCTAGTCCCCCGACACATTAACTACTGCAGCATAAATACTGGAGGCTGAGACAGGAGGGGTCAGGAGACACTGTCCATTATAATCGCACTTTGTTTTACAACAAAATGTGGCACACTCAAGGGGTGTGAATGCTTTCTGAAGGCACTGTATCTATCTATTGGCAGGAATGTCTGTCTTAAAATCATTCTTAGGAGTGGCAGGACATATGACAATTTTTGCTTTTCAAGTGTTCATGACAGCAACCAGAAACTTTATTTTTGACCAGAAACTGTATTTTGCTGGAGCCTTTTAATATGTAATCTGATTATGAAAATCACAGGGCCAGGTTTCTCAAAAGTTATCTGGATTTCACCTATAGGGTATGATGAAATAGAATGAATAGATTGGACAAATCATTGACTCAAATGGGGAGTCCCGTTCAATTCATTCATTCTATTTCTATGCATTTAATCCTATCCGATAGCCAAAATCCAGATAGATAACTTCAGAAAAAATGGGCCCAGAAGACTTTAGAAGTCTTCACATCAGTTCAAAAAGTATTATTTAATTGTTAGTGTAGCATTTACAGTTGGAACAGACCATGGAGTTAAAAGACATAGTGGACGTAAAATCATGAGTCCAGAGGTTGTTCCAACTCACAATTTTCATTATTAGCTTTGATCAAAAACACTCAGAGCAGGACAGTCTGACACGACAGAGTGACCTCTGACCTGCCCTGTCATACTTGATCCATACATGGAACTGAGAGAGGGCATTGGCAACAAATGTCTATCTGAAGCAAGTCAGTCAGCCAAAAGTCAGTCAGTCAGTCAGGCACATTATGTAAGTGAACTAAGGCTTCGCTCTCTGTCTCAAAACATGTCATCTCTCGATTAAAACCTAAAACCTGTTTTTAAAAGCAAATCAAACAATTCAGCCCCCATGGAACTGTACCAGTCAAACACACCCAGTAAGCTTCATATTTCATTTAAAAAAAGTTAAAGAATACACCTACTGCACTCCCCCGCTCTCCTTCGCTCTCTCCATTAGGAAGTCTCTTCTGCGTGTGTCTGTGTTGTGGGCGGACTCTCCTCTGTGGGCCACTCATCTCTTCAGAGGGGAGGGAGGACGTGTGCCCCTCAGGCTCATTAGTCCACCCCTCGGGGGAGTAATGGGGGAGAATGGGGGAAGGGGGGGCCGGGGGATAGCGATTTCTCCTCCTGTCGTCCTCGTGATGGTGGGATGATCTCCAGTTCTCATCTCTCCTACGGTCTTCCTCTGGGGAGTAGGGCCTCCTCCAGTTGTTCTGTGGCTGGGGGGGTCTACACTGGGATTTGGTGAAGTGAGGGGGACAAGGCGGTTAAAGGTTGGGGTGGGAGGACCACATGCCGAAAGTAGGCAGAGGAGGAGGGAGCAGGTCGTGACCGTGAGTCTGGTAATTCAAACCCCTCTGGTGGAGAGGCCTGGAGAGAGTGAGAGAATATTCAAACAGACACCCAACAATACAGATATATAGAGACATCTGGCTTGAAGTTCAATTAATAATGTGTATGTAATTGATAAAATGTTTTGTTGTAAATGAGGTAAACAGGCATGCCCTGGGTTACTATTGTTAGATGTTATTGTGAGTGTTTTGTTATTGGATTTTGGGACCGTGTTAACCAATTAGATAGGAGACATGGGTACTCTGCCGGCAGTTTTGCATATTTGGGTAAACATAAAAGGATTTGTACCACAGTGGTTGCAATAGGTAACATTCCCGTGCGGAGAGAACATCCCGTTCTGGGACCATTGATTAGGCAATACTCTGAGGGTAATATTGGCAACCCTTGCAAGTGACCAAGATTTTGAAATCTAAAAACAGCGCGAACCGGTTTTCCTCATCTGTCTCATTCCCCTGTGTGTTCCCCTGTGTGTTCGTGTTCCTATGTGTGTGTGAATATGTGATATGAGAGTTGTGTGAGTGTAGAAATCAGTGTTCATCTGAAGTTTGGATAATAACATATAGAAATTAGCATAAGAGATTGGAATTTGTATAATAAACTGACTTAAATTTGGATAATAAGTTTCAATATGTAGCGTTATCCTGGGGTTCCGTCCATCACTGCCCATCATAGAATATGACGGGGTAGTGGCATGTCTATAATTCTGGAAGTCTAGAATTTTTTGATTCTGCTGGGAGTGTTTGCAGAGCTGCCATGTAGCAAGGGGGAGTCATTTCAAACGCACATGGAGTGGCTCATTAATGTGAGAACCTAAGATTTCTACGTTTATATATTGATTTTGTGAAGATTGTCACGCCCTAGAGATACTTTTTATGTCTCTTGGTCCACTTCCTTCAACAGCCGTGACAAAGATATTACTTTTTTTTTTCATTGATGAATTGTATGTGGGCATAATCGATTACTAGAGATTTGATGAAGTAATGATGGAACTAAACGATAAATAATATACTTACTTGCGCACCCAGACGTAGACGTACGTCGGGTGGGAATATAATAAATCCGAGTTTGAGTTGGACCTGAAGGGGTTAAACCAAGGCCTCATACCTTTTAAAGGTTAATACATTGTGTTATGATAAACTGTAAGGTCTCCTCTTCTAGGAGACACCTGTTTTTAGTGTTGTGCCCTTCAGACACTATCAGAAGGCGGAAACCGCCTACCTTCATACTCCTCCTGTCTGGGCCCCACCGTGGCTATCTGAGGTTCTGAGAACACAAGGCTGTCGCAGGCCTGATGAAAACAGCTACCTGTCAGAAGATGCTTAGACCTGTTCACTTCTGAGCTTTTAATTGCTGACAAGATGGTTGCTGCTGTCAGGGGGAGGTCAGATTTATTAAAATGTTGTTGCCAGGGAAAGTCATGCAAGGAGGACTGGGGAGGCTATATGAGTTACAGGATGTCTTAGACATTTTGCAGAACCTGGGGAGAGCTATCATATACTGTACTCTGTACCAACTTCTGCCTACAATTGTATTACTAAAGGAGAATTGTAATACTAAAACAAAGCATGTGTTTCCTTTCCATTACTAATGTATGTTTGATAATTATATAGACCTGATCATCTGTTGAAGAAATTGACCAACCATCCCCTTGATGGATCATTTGATAAGAGATAAGGTTGAAGCATTATATGACTGTCTAAATGCTTATGGGATTTTCTCTGTCCAGGTAATACATTTAGAGAAAACTGTCCTTAAGTCCTGGGAAATGTATTTTCTGCAGTAAGAGATGAGTTGCTATATTTATTGAATAGATCCTTTTCCCATACATTTACAGCGGATTAAGATGGAATCTCGACGTAACTTATACCGTCATACAAAGCCAAATTAGGATTTACATCAAACTAATTATCTTTGCGGAGCTAATGTGATGTACTAAAGTAATTTAAATATGTTGCATGAGAAAAGATAATCTGCTTTTATTACAAGGCGCAAGATCTGGTTTTGAGTCAACGTATGTCGATTTAATTTGTTTGACTGCTATGATTGTCAGTAAATCCCCTTTGCACATGTGAAAATCTCTGCAGAGAAACACTTGAATGAACTTTAAGGCTATTTTCGGGGGAAATTGTGTCGTTATTATGTGCCAGATGTTAAGACTACAGACCATTATAATTGGGTTATTTGCGGGACTTATTTCAATAGCATTGGGTCTATGTTACTGACTGTAATTTCAACTGTTGCTATGTTTTTTCTTAGAAAGTTATAGCAGTGTTTGTTGTAAGATATAAACTGGATGATTTTACAGCTTGCTTAGTTCGATTTTGAACGACTCTAATCACCTGATAGAATAGGCTACTAGTAATGATGTCGTAATTTAAATCCCTGAATCAAATATTAATGATATGGACTGAATATATGCTCGTTAAAAATTGGAAGTGTTAGTTTTATTACCTGTAGACAAATCAGAAGGGACAGTTACGAAATCTAATGAATTCTAATAATAGCGGATAGGAAATTGCGATAGATCTGTGACCATGATCATAATTTTTAACTATATATGAGTATTAATTATTGCATGATAATACAAGGCTACAACAGCAATGGATTGATGTTGTGGACAGAAAGAGGCTCTATCATTGTGAACTATTAGCTCCCATCTAAATAAATTTTTTCCTTATGAATTGACGGATGCATTTTATTTGGCGCATTACATGTTCATTTTAAAGTCATTAATAAGTGTAAGGGAACTCCCCCCCCAATTGTACAAAATAACATGGCAAGTTGTGTGGTCCCGTGTGGCTCAGTTGGTAGAGCATGGCGCTTGCAATGCCAGGGTTGTGGGTTCATTCCCCACGGGGGGACCAGGATGAATATGTATGAACTTTCCAATTTGTAAGTCGCTCTGGATAAGAGCGTCTGCTAAATGACGTAAATGTAAGTTATTGGCACCGGGCGCAGCATATACACGATGGACAAATACACTATTTCTGGCGGTGTTTCATCCAAAGTTGATGGCAAATGCTATCTTGCAAATGAGCTGTGTAACACTCCAAAAATCCTATAGTGGGCGACTGCGTTCTATCCTAATTTTTCATAGGCTTATTGTAACGCAAGTCAAGACCCAAGAGTAAAATTTTGAAATTTTGAACGTTTTGGCAAAAACTTATCACCCCCCTAAAAAAGTGCTTTCTGGACCGTTTTTCGAAATTCTTTCGAGTTTTATGTCAATTACACATGTGTAAGAACTGTATGAAAATACTTTTGTCAAATTTTATTAACATAATTTTTTTTGAAATTTTATTTGAACTTAAGGAATATGTTTTGTGCATTTGGAATGTGATTTCATAGGAAGTCAAAAGTCAAAAGTCAAAAATGTCAAAAATTTGGAAAAAACTTATCACCCCCTTTAAAAAAGTGCTTTCTGGACCGTTTTTCGAAATTATTTCGATTTTTAGGTCAATTACACATGTATAAGAACTGTATGAAAATACTTTAGTCACATTTTATTATCATAATTTTTTATAAATGTTTATTTGTACTTAAGGAATATGTTTTGTGCATTTGGAATGTGATTTCATAGGAAGTCAAAAGTCAAAAGTCAAAAATGTCAAAAATTTGGAAAAAACGTATAACCCCCTTTAAAAAAGTGCTTTCTGGACCGTTTTTTTGAAATTCTTTCGATTTTTAGGTCAATTACACATGTATAAGAACTGTATGAAAATACTTTAGTCACATTTTATTATCATAATTTTTTTGAAATGTTTACTTGTACTTAAGGAATATGTTTTGTGCATTTGTATAGTGCTCCCATAGCGGGCATGGACGTCTGGATGACACCTAAAAGCATTTAAAACCGTTTTGAAAAATGACGCCTGGTAACCCAAAACATGAAACATAGAATATTTTTTGACTTTTTTTGGAAACCTCCATAAATCACTCAGGCCAGCACACATTGATTTTTGGCCGTAGAATAGTGCTCCCAGAGCGGGTATGGAAGTCTGGATGCCCCCTAAAAGCAATTTCAACCATGGCACCTGGTAACCCAAAAAAAATACCAGGTGCACGAAATTTTGGGAGTTTTTTGGAAAAACTCCATAAATCACTCAGGCCATTGACTCGAGAAGAAAAAACATAAAATATTTTCCAGAAAAAAAACAGAATATTTTCTGACTTTTTTTGAAAACCTCCATAAATCCCTCAGGCCAGCACCCATTGATTTTTGCCCGTAGTATAGTGCTCCCAGAGCGGGTATGGAAGTCTGGATCCCCCCTAAAAGCATTTAAGGCTCTGTGTGTCTTTAAGCACCATACTTTTTCACTCCATCCTTGCTGTGTGTGTCTGTGTGTGTGTGTGAGCTTTTCTTTGACATCTGTTTAGAGAAATGACTGATTTACAGTTCATGAAGGTTGCCTAATCACACACTTAAAGTTTTGGAAAGATCTGACTTTTTTAACCCTTTGAAACAGCACCTATGACCCCATTTTAAGGCACTTCCGGTTGGCACAGGAAGCTATAAGTAAATACCTATCCTGATCGGGGTATGCTTTTACAGAATCCTGAGTTTTAAGTCTATACGTTAAGAACTGACTGATTTACACAGGGTTGAATGCACTATATATCACAAACTGCTGGTTGGGTATGGCAAAACACTTTTAGGGTGATTTTATCACTTCCGGTTGCTCCAGGAAGCTTAGAATCAACACAGGTAGACCTCATAGTGGCTTGATGGATTGTCATTGAAGACAGGTTCATAAGACATTCATAACCCACATGGGGTTTATTTAAAGAATGCACGTTACATTTGCATATGATTCAACAGTGAAAAACATCACATCATATTGCAAACATAACACACTGTTGAATCATATTGCAAACATAACACACACTGTTACGTTTGCAATATGATGTGTTGAATCATATTGCAAACATAACACACAGTGTTACATTTGCAATATGATGTGTTGAATCATATTGCAAATGTAACGTGCATTCTTTAAATACTTTAGAAATACAAAATTGAACGTCCTGATGACCTCAGGATGGCCGGGCAGTGTTAGTGGTTCCTCTCCATCGCTCGTTGCGTGAAATTTCATCATGTCGATTTTGGTGATGGTACCCCCCCGTTGAAACATATTGCAAATGCACAAAAGTCAACTAGCAAGTCAGTGTCCATCAGTCAATTGGATATTGTCAGACACCAAACTGATACCATCTGACACCAAACTCACTTTTTCCAACTCCTTTAGAAGCCAACTATAACATATTTCAGAGCAGGCCCAAAATTCACAGCGCCTTCCATTTAAACCATAATAAAACAAATAATACGTAGTTATGTTCTAGCTGCGGGTCCAGTTCTCACATTATGTTTAGCCCTATGTGAGGCGACCTCGAATCCCAAGTTTCGGCTCGATAGGTCATTCGGTGCCCGAGCAATACCTTAATTGGTGCTGAAAATCCACTTTTTTCATTGCCTTGCTACGGGGTCCTTGAATGAGCAATCAAACAGGCTTGTTGGGGTCTGTCTCTATGGGCCGAGCCGGTTTCAATGCACCTAGTCTTGAGACTCTGGGACTTTTCTAAATGTCGCCAGTTTCGTTGAGCTGAAAATGAATTGAAAACATTGCAAATACACGAGGCTGTTTATCGGTCTGAGAACCTTCTAGAGCCACATAACTCACCGTGCACAATCAACCTGAGGTCTAGAACAGGTTTCCAAAGTTTCAGAACTCTAGGTCTGACGGTTCTTTAAAAATTGGAACAAAAGTAACTACCACAGGCACTGTCTGCCTCTTAGCACCTCAGTGTGTCCCTCCATCATTTCTGTTTGGGTGTGTACATTTTTCTTTGAAATCTGATGGGACTAATGACTGATTTACAGTTCAGGAGGGTTGCCTAATCACAAATATGAAGTTTTGGAAAGATTTGACATTTTTAACCCTTCAAAACAGCCCATTTGACACCAATTATGGCACTTCCGGTTGGCACAGGAAGCTGAAAGTAAACACATATACTCACTGGAGTATGCTGTTACAGAATCCTGAGTTTTAAGTCTATATGTTAAAAATTGACTGATTTACATAGGGCTGAATGCACTATTTCTCTCAAATTGCAGGTTGGGTATTGCAAACACTTTTAGGGTGATTTTAACCACTTCCGGTTGCTCCAGGAAGCTTAGAATTGACACAGGTAGACCTCATGGTGGCCTGATGGACTGTCATCAAAGACAGGTTCATAAGACATTCATAACCCACATAGGCTTCAGGTTGAATTTAGGGGAGCAGTCAATGTATTCCTATGGGGCGAAATGTCATTGTAAACTGTTTGATGTAAACACCTTCTTTTAACTGTCAAGCGTTAATGCCACAAGGTCAAGGTTAGGCTTGCACAGATCGGGAGGACCTTAAGAACATCCCTGAGGTCAAATTGTGCTTCTAACCTTAACGGTTCTCTCTCTGTCTCCCAAAAGCAAATAAAATTGACATTGAGGTCAAAGGGTCATTTTGCTCTGTCTTCTTGTTACTGTCGCTGCGCTCAGACCGAGTGAGCTACGGTCAAGCGGGGCATCTCGTTGAACTCGGCACGGCCTGGAGATAATAGTAATGCCATTGCAGGCTTTGTGTGTCACTTTTTCACTCCATCCTTCCTTTTTGTGTGTGTGTGTTTGTGTGAAAGAGCTTTTCTTTGACATCTGTTGGGAAAAATGACTGATTACAGTTCATGAGGGTTGTCTAATCACACAAGTGAAGTTTTGAAAAGATCTGACCTTTATTACCCTTCAAACCTGACCCTATGGCACCATTTAAGGTACTTCCAGTTGACATAGGAAGCTGAAAGTGAACACATACCCTCCTTGGGGTAGGCTCTTATATAATATTGAGTTTTAAGTCTTTATGTTAAGAACTGACTTATTTAAAGAGGGTTAAATGAGTGTGTGTTATTTCATAAAATCACATAAAATCACAGAATTCTCGCAGAGCTTCGAGACCCACTTTAAAAATGTTCATCTGAACAAACTGCAACTGGATCTGTGAATTTTTTGAAAAAATAATTCCTCTTTGTGAACATCACCAAACGGTCAATGTACGATTTCTCTTAAATTACGATAGATAAATGGCTGGTTCTTTTTTTCCTGACACCGTATGCTTATGTACTTTGACGTGAAGCAGTCAAATTAGCACCCTACTTGCGTTTTTGACCTTTAATCCCAGAAAAATGGCCATAACTCAAAAAGCGCCGAGGCCTCGACGCCATCTCGTTCGGGGCCAACTGCCCATTACTCCAAACCTACGCTCGCCGAGTTTCGTCTTCGAAATATTTTCCGTTTAGGAGAAAAGGCAGCGCGCGTTTGCCACGTGCTCGTGCGCTTGCAATATGATTTATTTTCCCCCTTGTGGGAATTTTCGAGAATGCGGAAAAAAGTCAAAAATTTGTCATTTTCATAAAACGGAAACGGAACGTCCGAGACGTTTTCTTCGGTGACTTCCTGAAAGATCTCTCCCCCGCCTCCGGCCCGACGCCGTCCGCGATTTTCTGAAACGTCGCCGGACGTCAGGTAAGGGACCGTACATTCGCAATGGGACTTTCTTCACCGACCATACGGCTCCCGTCTCAGATGTCCCTTAAGGTATGTGAAGCAGAGGTTGGTTGTCACACCCTGACCTTAGAGATCCTTTTTATGTCTCTATTTGGTTTGGTCAGGGTGTGATTTGGGGTGGGTATTCTATGTTCTTTAGTTCTATTATTTGTATTTCTATGTTTTGGCCGGGTAGGGTTCTCAATCAGGGACAGCTGTCTATCGTTGTCTCTGATTGAGAACCATACTTAGGTAGCCCTTTTAACTTTGTTTGTGGCACATAGCCCTTTAGCTTCACGGTTGTTTTGGATTGTTAATTGTTTTTGTTGGCATCATATGAATAAAGGAATATGTACGCTCCCCACGCTGCGCTTTGGTCTACTTCTGTTGACGGCGGTGACATTGGTATTAAAAATATAGAGTAATATTGTTTGGGTAGACTGGAATGCCTTCTAATAATTTGAATGGAAATATGTTATTAGTTATTGGTGGTTTTTGGATAGACTACTAATGCCATGTTTTAGTCCGCTGGTGAAAGTGAGTCGTGCTCACTGGGCTATAAGGGACGCAGTGGGACATTTGCAGCAGAGGTCTGAATAGTTGAATCGGAAACGTTCTTTGATAGTTTCTGATTAGTGTTGCTGGGTTTTATAGTTTAGGTAACACCATTGAATTTGAGCAAGAAGTTATTGTATTCTCAAATGATAATCTATTTCCATTGTGGGGAACAGTGCTTAAAATTAAAGTAGATCCAAGTAAATGTTTTATTTTTACGCTGATAGGACAGCAGACTTTTTGAAGGTTCTAGATTTGTTAAACAACAGGTTTATATGTTTACTAAATCAATGCAACGGGTTGGAAGTGATGACATTACCGGAAAGGGCCACAATCTAAGGCGATATAGCTATGACCAATGTCATTGGACATTGGTCCAGTAACGACACCAGGATAATTTGACATGGGAGGAAATGGAGCCGATTTTGGGGTTGGACAATCCTTGCGAGAATTAAAGACAATGGAGTCTAAAGGGTAATAAATTAAAAATACTCCTTGCAAACTCAGAGAACCTTGGGTGTTTTAATCTCGTGATAATTTTTTTGTCATCTTATCCTGAAATAGATTTTCTAAAGGGAACTGGCCCGGCCATTTTTGTTTGTTTTTTCCATATGTTTTGCAAATACCCACTCAAAACATATTTGTTATGAATATTTGTTAGTGGTGTTAATACCGTGTTTGACTTATTGAGTGACTATTTCATTTGGGTTAGTGGGTTTTCACAGGTTAGTGCCGACTGCCGAGGTATCTTAAAAGGGGCACACACATGGAATTTCTGAAGTTTTTAATTTCTGAAGCCCTATTTGTGATTCGGACCAATGGGAAAAAGAGGGCGTTGCCTTTGAATAAGGGTAGGCTGTCTTAAGTCTATTTTTGTAACGTTCGTCTAATTCCTCCTCCTCGGAAGAGAGCATGGATTGGACCAACACGCAGCGAGGTATGTAGACATGATGATTTTAATAATAATAATGAAGACGAAAATACACTTGAACAAACTACAAAACAACAAACGACGTTAAACAGACCTGAACATGAGAACTTACATAACACGAAGAACGCACGAACAGGAACAGACTAAACAAACGAAACAGTCCCGTGTGGTGACGAACACAAACACGGAAGACAATCACCCACAAACAAACAGTGAGAACAGCCTACCTTAATATGGTTCTCAATCAGAGGAAACGTCAAACACCTGCCTCTAATTGAGAACCATATCAGGCAACACATTTAACCCAACATAGAAACACATAACACAGAATGCCCACCCCAACTCACGCCCTGACCAACTAAACACATACAAAAACAATGGAAAACAGGTCAGGAACGTGACAATTTTACTATGACTGTATGGGAACATTTTTCTTTTTCTTTCTTTATGGAGTTATTATGGGTAGTGATTCTAATTCGATTTTGTCATTTGAAATGGTTTTGTTTTATTTTTTTTACACATTACTCACATTGTGAGTCTTATGTCAAAATGGAGGAATAGTGATATATAGGAGTGTATCGAGTGATACATGAAGGAGTGTATTGTTGTGTTGCTTGTTTTGTTCAGTTTCGATACAAATCTCACCCGATTGGGTTTGTTGGATTGTTGGGATTTCTCCCGATGGGTTAGGGATCTGACTTCCTGATCCTGTGACTCTGTGATGAAGTTGACAGTGTGATGGGGAGTATAAGCCAATTTGAAAAAAATGGCTTCAACAGAATGTGTTGTTATTCTCTTTGACATGTGTTTAGAGATTTGTATTAAGAATAATTGGTAAAAGTAATAATTTTTTGGATTTCCTGAATCAGAAATGAACTGAACCAAACTGTTGTTCTGATCTGTCCTCTCTCGATGTTATCGTGAGGGTGACTACGGTCGGTGTCTTAATAGATGGAAGGAATAATTTGACCACTAGAACGTGTGAACCTCAAAACCCCCTCTAACCGGCTGAAGAAGAGCAAGAAAGGCGTTCAATACGGCCCTGTCCACACCACTTCTACCGAGAGACCTGAGTCCGAGCCAGCAACCGGTGTACAGCATCCAATCAAAGCTATCAACTGCTTTTTCTCTCAGGAGTGTGACAGGAGTCCATCTGGAGTAAGCATGTAGCATGTTGTCACGGCTCCTCCTCTGCAGTGCAGGGGCGGTTCCTCCTGCAGGCAGAGGAGGGTCGTTAGTGATTGGAGTCACCTAAGTATTTAAACTGAGTATTTAAACTGTCACTAATCACTTCTCTCTCTCTCTCTCTGCTCCTCCAGGTATGCTCATGTTTTGTTTGTTCCTTTGTAGTTTTGCATAGTTTTCACTCAGTCATGTTCACACACACATATTCACGCATCCAAGCACTTTACATACACCTTACATTCTGATACTTCCACACCTCATTCCTTTTTCTTAGTTTTAAGTTAATAGTTTTGTTTATAATAAAGAACACTTTTAATTGGCCTATACCTGTTGTTCGTGTCCCCTCATTTTTGTCACAGGCTATGAGCCGGCTTGTGACAAGATCCATTTCAAAACTTCTCTCATGTTGCCGGTATGCTGGTTGGCAAATGGTCAAGATATAATGGGTGGTAAAGGTGGGGGCGGCCCAGGTGAGACGTTGAAATTGAGACATTATAATGGGTCATCCACTTGAACAATGAAGCTATCTGAAGAAGACTATGAACAGACGCCAGAAGATTGAGTGCATGAAGGGGTGGGGGTCAACTTTGCCCAGAATTGATTTAGGCTAGTCTTTAATTTGGGATATCAAGTTAATTATAGCGGTCTACACACTGCTAAATGTAAAGTAATTTAAATTAAGAATGCATTGGGATACTGATCTGTGGTTATAATCATGATAAGAAAGTGAATACTATAATTATGGATAATCATACTGTATGTTTATATAAATGTACATTCTGCCAGTGTGTCGATGTGTGCTAAGCTGAGGGTTTTTAAACTTTGAGTACTAGGACTAATGGGAATCACTGAAGCATTGCCATTCAAATTTTGAATGTTGACACTATTCTCAGCATGCCCTGGTGAATGGAGAGGGTAAACTGATCCTGAGAGTGAAACTGATCCTAATCTATTTGACCTATATCCAATTACCAAATTAAATTTTTGATGATATTGATCCAAACCTTGAGCACATGGCCCAAATTGATCCGATTGCCCATTTGGTTTGTAAACGTTGTCTTAAGAGGGGCAACTGCAGATGGTGTTTAAAGGGAAGATGTGGTCCCAGAGTCAATGGTCATTACCTGAATATTATTTGATGTAGAGAAGACTGTGCTGACGGCAGAAAGGAATTAAACTCAGTAACCCAAAGGAGGTTATTTACCATGTGTGGCAGTGCCGAGCACCAGAAGGTATTTAAAACTAAAAATAATTTGTAGTTGCTTTTTTCTTTTATTATTTTCATTTTATTGTTTTGTGATTATTTTAACACTGTAAGGATTTAACTGAAGGTTTAGAAGAAACGTAGTTTCTTGATTGGGGAATGTGAGGGCCTTTTCTGTTCAACCTTACTAATGCTTGTGTACTAAAATATCCATCTTTAAGCCTAGGCATTGGGCTTGAGATTGTTTGAGATCGCGCTCCAGCGACTCCTGTAGCGGGCCTGGGCGCAGTGCGCGCTAACCAAGGGGGCCAGGTGCACGGTGTTTTCTCTGACACATTGGTGCGGCTGGCTTCCGGGTTGGAGGCGCGCTGTGTTAAGAAGCAGTGCGGCTTGGTTGGGTTGTGCTTCGGAGGACGCATGGCTTTCGACCTTCGTCTCTCCCGAGCCCGTACGGGAGTTGTAGCGATGAGACAAGATAGTAATTACTAGCGATTGGATACCACGAAAATTGGGGAGAAAAGGAGAGAATTTTTTTTTTTTAAGATAAAAAATATCAAAAAATAATGGTGTCTAATACTTGTATGTTTGAGAAAATTGAATTATGAGATTTCTGTTGATTGAATTTGGCGCCCTGCAATTTCATTCCCCAGTCCGAGACAGGTTAAGTGGAGACAGGGCAGTATTATATTCTGCACACCAATGATAGAGCTATTGTTCTGTTTGGAACCTGTTTCTGGGCGAAAGATTCATGTTTTGTGTGTGTGACCAGTACGACCATACATCATCTGGGCCGACAGTCAAAGGCGCTTGCTTGCCCAACTTGGGGTAACCGTTGAGCTACTGTTAGAGGAAGTATGTCTGGAGTGACTTCCTGTCATTCTGGCCCCCATTATCCTCACTCAGTTGCGACAGACTGAGGCAACCTTTTCACCCAGTTGTCTCCCCTCACACACACATACATAGGGTCACGTTTTTTGCAGATCCTTGCATGGGGTATCTTGACTATATAAATGCTCATGTACTCTTTGTACCAGCAGGCTATCACTCCATTTCACCTGTGTGGGTGGTGAAACCAGCATCCTTATTATAATAAGTTTATAATAAAAGTAATACCTTGATTGATTAATGACTTTCCCTCTCCTCATTATTAGTTAAAGGTAGAATTTCCACCACAACAGTACCAGCCAAAGGATTGGACACACCTACTCATTCAAGGTATTTTCTTTAATTGTACTATTTTCTACATTGTAGAATGATGGTGAAGACATCAACACTATGAAATAACACATATGGAATCATGTAGTAACCAAAAAAGTGTCAAACAAATCAAAATATATTTCATATTTTAGATTCTTCAAAGTAACCACCCTTTGCCTTGATGATAGCTTTGCATTCTCTCAATCATCTTCACCTGGAATGCTTTTCCAACAGTCTTGATGGAGTTCCCACATATGCTGAGCACTTGTTTGCTGCTTTTCCTTCAGTCAGCGGTCCAACTCATCCCAAACCATCTGAATTGGGTTGAGATCAGTGATTGCGGAGGCCAGGTTATCTGATGCAGCACTCCATCACTCTCCTTCCTGGTCAAATAGCCCTTACACAGCATGGAGGTGTTTCCTGTGTTTTCCCATTGAAAAACAAATGATAGTCCCACTAAGCGCAAATCAGATGGCATGGCGTATCGCTGCAGAATGCTGTGGTAGCCATGCTGGTTAAGTGTGGCTTGAATTTTAAATAAATCCCAGACAGTGTCACCAGCAAAGCACCAGCAAAGCACCTCCATGGCATCACACCTCCTCCATGCTTCACCTACTCTGCGTCTCACAAAGACACGGCGTTTGGAACCAAAAATCGCAAATTTGGACTCATCAAACCAAAGGACAGATTTTCACTAGTCTAATCTCCATTTCTCGTGTTTCTTGGCCCAAGCAAGTCTTCTTATAGGTGTCCGTTAGTAGTGGTTTCTTTGCAGCAATTCGACCATGAAGGCCTGATTCACGCAGTCTCATCAGTTGATGTTGAGATGTGTCTGTTACTTGAACTCTGTGAAGCATTTATTTGGGCTGCAATTTCTGAGGCTGGTAACTTTAATGAACTTATCCTCTGCAGCAGAGGTAACTCTGGGTCTTCCTTTCCTGTGGCGGTCCTCATGAGAGCCAGTTTCATCATAGCGCTTGATGGTTTTTGCGACTGCACTTGAAGAAACTTTCAAAGTTCTTGAAATTTTCTGGATTGATTGACCTTCATGTCTTAAATTAACGATGGACTGTCATTTCTCTTTGCTTATTTGAGCTGTTCTTGCCATAATATGGACTTGGTATTTTATCAAATAGGGCTATCTTCTGTGCACCACCCCTACCTTGTCACAACAACTGATTGGCTCAAACACATTAAGAAGGAAAGAATTTCCACAAATTAACTTTTAACAAGGCACACCTGTTAATTGAAATGCATTCCAGGTGACTACCTCATGAAGCTGGTTGAGAGAATGCCAAGAGTATGCAAAGCTGTCATCAAGGCAAAGGGTGGCTGCTTTGAAGAATCTCAAATATAAAATATATTTTGATTTGTTTAACACTTTTTTGGTTACTACATATTTCCATATGCGTTATTTCATAGTTTTGATGTCTTCACTATTATTCTACAATGTAGAAAAGAGTAAAAATAAAGAAAATTCATTGAATGAGTAGGTGTGTCCAAACCTTTGATTGGTACTGTATATAGGGGTTAGAGGTCAAGGATCAGAGTCCTTATGCACAGATTATATACACTGAGTGTACAAACCATTAAGGACACTTGCTCATTATGAACACCTGCTCATAGACTGAAAGCTATGACTCCTTATTGATGTAATTTGTTAAATCTACTTCAATCAGTGTAGATGAAGGGAATGAGATTTTTAAGCCTTGAGACATGGATTGTCTATGTGTGCCATTCAGAGGGTGAATGGGCAGGACAAAAGATTTAAGTGCCTTTGAACAGGGTATGGTAGTAGGCGCACAGGTTTGTGTCAAGAACTGCAATGCTGGTGGGTTTTTCACGCTCAACAGTTTCCCGTGTGTATCAAGAAGGGTCCACCACCCGAAGGATATCCAGCCAACTTGACACAACTGTGGGAAGCATTGGAGTAAAACATGGGCCATAACATAAAACATCCCTGAGGAACTCTTTCGACACCTTGTAGAGTCCATGCCCTGACAAATTGGGGTGGGGGGGTGGGGGGGGGGGGGGGGGTTGCAACACACACATACAAACCCACTTATCATGTTCACTTATAATGTTCCAAAAGTCATAAAAGTCTACTACCGGGTAGTTTGGCTCCTGGATGCTGATTCGTTGAAAGCTTTGGTATATTTAAGCAATAAGGCCCGAGGAGGTGTGGTATATGGCCAATATACCACGGCTAAAGGCTGTTCTTACGCACAACGCAACACAGAGTGCCTGGACACAGCCCTTAGCCGTGGTATATTAGCCATATACCACAAACCCTCGAGGTGCCTTATTGCTATTATAAACTGGTTACCAAAGTAATTAGAGCAGTAAAAATAAATGTTTTGTCATACCCGTGGTATACCGTCTGATATACCATGGCTTTCATCCAATCAGAATTCAGGGCTCAAACCACCCAGTTTATCTTTTTATGGCTGCAGGGGCAGTATTGAGTAGCTCTGTTTAAGGTGCCCATTTCAAACGGCCTCGTACTCAATTCTTGCTCGTACAATATGCATATTATTGTTATTATTGGATAGAAAACACTCTCTAGTTTCTATAGCCGTTTGAATTATGTCTCTGAGTGGAACAGAACTCATTCTACAGCACTTTTCCTGATATGGTGTGAGATTTCAGACATCTTGGCCCCTGCTCCCAGGTCAGTTCATAAGTCCCTGTGAAGGCTATGATGCTACAAACACTGCCTACGCCTTCCTCTAGATGTCAGTAAGAGGTGACAATTTGAATGGAGTCGATTGCGCAATCAGGGCCTGTATAAAACGACAAAGACCGGATGTACCGTTCTTTTCCTGCTGCGCCTGACGCACGATGTACGTTGGACCTGCTCTCTTTCCAAGCTTGGGTTTAGCCAGTAATATTTCGCCGGTCATGTTTTTACTCGTTATAGGTGTTAAAGACATCATAAGGTAGTTAATTTAAACCGTTTTATAGCAATTTATATCCGTTTAGTGCGATTTTGAGGCAATTCTTGGTGATGCACTTTGAAGCTTTGGGCACGTTTCCAGTACCGGTCGAACGTTAGTGGGCATTTCGACGGACAAGCGGACATCTTTGACCAAAAGAAGATTAGACCCAAGAAAGGATACATTGCCCAAGATTCTGATGGAAGATCACCTCATAGTAAGAAATATTTAAGATGATAAATCGTTGTTCTGTCGAAAAATTTTAAACGCATATTCCGCCATTTTCTTTGGTATAGCTTCGCTTGGCGAACCCTGTATTGCACAGTAAGGATAATTTTAGAAATGTAATTCAGCGATTGCATTAAGAACTAATTTGTCTTTCGATAGCTGTCCAACTTATATTTTTTTAGTCAAGTTTATGAATAGTTAATCATGAGACAAGATCACTGTCAAATATGGCGCCCGACATTTTCAGGCTAGTTTTGCTAGTTTTGTCATTGTATAACCACGTTTTTTTGTGGCTAAATATGCACATTTTCGAACAAACTCTATATGTATGTTGTAATATGATGTTACAGGAGTGTCATCGGAAGAATTCTGAGAAGGTTAGTGAAAAAATTAATATATTTTGGCGATGATTACGTTATCGCTCTCTTTGGCTTGAATCAATGCTCTGGTAACGTTTGCACATGTGGTATGCTAATATAACGATTTATTGTGTTTTCGCTGTAAAACACTTAGAACATCTGAAATATTGTCTGAATTCACAAGATCTGTGTCTTTCCATTGCTGTGAGCTGTGTATTTTTAAGAAATGTTTTATGATTAGTAATTAGGTAATACACGTTGCTCTGTGTATTTATTCTAGTCGAGTTGTGATGGTGGGTGCAATTGTAAACTATGATTTATACCTGAAATATGCACATTTTTCTAACAAAACCTATCCTATACAATAAATATGTTATCAGACTGTCATCTGATGAGGTTTTTTCTTGGTTAGTGGCTATCAATATCTTTATTTGGCCGAATTGGTGATAGCTACTGGTGGAGAGAAAAAATGGTGGACAAAGAAAAATGGTGTCTTTTGCTAACGTGGTTAGCTAATAGATTTACATATTTTGTCTTCCCTGTAAAACATTTTAAAAATCTGAAATGGTGGCTTTATTCACAAGATCTGTATCTTTCATTTGGTGTCTTGGACTTGTGATTTAATGATATTTAGATGCTACTATTTAATTGTGACGCTATGCTAGCGATGCTAATCAGTGTGGGGGGGGGTGGGGGATGTTGTCATAGGTGTACCGACCTCGGGCTTGCAGCCATAAGAGGCAAAAATAACACGGCTATGACGGAAAACTACTTGTTTACTGTTCTAATTACGTTGGTAACCTGTTTATAATAGCAAAAAGGCACCTCGGGGGTTTATGTTATATTGCAAATATACCACGTTGCGTCGTGCCTAAGAACAGCCCTAAGCCGTAGTATACTGGCCATATACCCCACAGGCCTTATTACTTAAATATATAGTTAGAGGCGTAGTATATAGGGGTGAGAGGTAGAGCTGGGACGATAAACTGAAAATATTTTGCTGATATCGTTCATTACGACAAATAATGTACAGGGTTCTATTAGAGAAATTTTAAGTTTGAAAATAAATAAGTTTGCTAATATGAGTGACTGTTAATGGGACAGTTTATAGCTACAACATTCAAAGTAGTAGTAGAAATGTTAAGGGTAATATAAAAAAATTGTACATTTGTTATAAATTTAGCGTTATCGCGATACTTTGCCCATATCGCCCAGCTCTAGTTAGAGGTCAGGGTGCTTACACAGAGTGGTTGTGGTCGTAATGCCTGTCATGGTGCTAGTTAGAGGTCAGGGTGCTTACACAGAGCGGTTGTGGTCGTAATGCCTGTCATAATGCCTGTCATGGTGCTAGTTAGAGATCAGGGTGCTTACACAGAGCGGTTGTGGTCGTAATGCCTGTCATAATGTCTGTCATGGTGGTGGGCAGGACCGTCCGGAATATTGTCATGCCGACTGCCAGAGTGGCCTCTGATTGGCTCCTGCTCCGACTTCTCCATCCCATAGTTACTGCAGAAGGAGGGAGAGAGGGATGGATACAGGAAAGTATTGATGACAAACAACGATAGAGATATAAAGAACGACTGACCAACACATACACAATGACAGACAGAGACTACCTTCTCTTTGGCCCAGTCTGTAGGTCTTTCAGGTAGTTCTCTCTCTCTATGGAGTGGGCCCGCGAAGAGTTAAACACTGGAATAACACAGGGAGAGAACATTACACACCCATGCGTGCGTGCACACACACAATTCTTAAAAGGAGGTTCAGTACTCACACTCTCCAGCCTCTTTAGGATCCATCCCATCTACACCTATCAGATACCTGAAGAGAAGAGAGAGTAAGAGGAAGAAAAGAGAGAGAAGTGAGAGAAAGGGAGGAGGAAGAGAGGAGGAAAAGAGGCAGGTTATATACTGTAAGCACATGTAGAATCTACCAGACACTCCACAAAATCTGCTAAACGCTCCTTACCTACAGACCAAGTAGTCTGTCCTATTGAGACCATGAGTAGTACAGTGCAATCCGATCAGCTTATCTGTGAAAGAGAAAGATAATAAATATGTTCAACATCCTCTTGTCTTCCTGCTGATGTGTTCATGATGAACTAATCAGTTTCACTAATCACCTGTGAGGGTGGCTGTGTGTGTCACACCTTCCCAAGTTCTCCCATGTCACCCTGCTCCTCCGCACACTCCACTGGCTTCCATTCGGAGCTTGCCTCCACTACAAGACCATGGTGCTAGCCTATGGCGCAACAAGAGGAACTGCCCCTCCCTTCCTTCAGGCTATGCTTAAACCTTACACCCCAACCCGAGTCCTGCCAAGTCAAAGCTCTTCTCTGCTAAGCTAAGTCCCTGCCCATCATCTGAACACATCTGAAACCCTACCTCATGGAAGAATATCTTAAATAATCCCTTTTGTGAACTAACACTCACATTTGACTTTCTTCCCCCTTACTAGCTCTGACTTTGCTGATAGCTACTTCATTGAGAAAAAAATGTACTATGATATGTGGTTGTCCCACCTAGCTACAGTATCTTAAGATTAATGCACACTAACTGTTAAGTTGCTGGATAAGAACATCTGATAAATGACTAAAATGTAAATGACTGACCATTGTGTGTGTTGTCTTGTAGGAACCTGCGGACGGCACGTTTGAAGCTAAGGATTGTGGGATCGCTGGGAACTTCTTGACCTGCTGTGAAGATTTGTCTGGAAGGTCCTACACACACACACACACACACACACACACACACACACACACACACACACACACTACACTACACTATATACAGTCATTGTGTGTGTGTTTGCATGTGTGTATACCTCAGGATTGTAGTAGCGTGTTGTAAAAGTGAGGTCTATGATCAGTGTCAGGTCCTGTCGTCTTTTTCCAGAATCTGCATCAGCTCCCACGGACCAAACACCTCAGAACGCTCTACACGACAACACAGGGACTGGAACACGAACACGAACACACACACACGAACACACACACACGAACACACACACGAACACACACACACACAAAACCCGTTTTACACAACCCCAGGACTACTGAACACATACAAACACTCTGACTTAGTTACCTGTACCTGTTTCTGAGGGACTTTAAACAAGATTAACCTTATCCCAGGTATCCTCTTCCCTACTGCCTGGTAGTCTTCCCATCTGTATGGGAGAGCAGGGCATCAATATGACAGAGAGTTAGTCTATAGCGCTGTCCCGTTGCCAAGGTCCAGCATTAGTTAGCTAACGTAAACTCACCCCATTTTGTACAAATATGCATAACCGCAACATTCAAACGAGGGTACAATGAAAACTAATGGGACTGTAGCGACTGTGTTGACTTCGAAATCGGGGGTGTGAACTACATTTCTATTCAAGCGTTGATCGACATGGTAATGGCTCTATAGTATTGGAGAAAAGTTGAAAAAACGGACCCTCCGTTACATCGTGACGTGTCATGCCGTAACGTACAGGACGCATAAAGCAACTATTTCTGTCTTACAATCTCTCTCCACCAGGTGTAGCACTTCTCTCATCCTTTAAAAACAAGAAATGGACAGTGGCGGGGGTAAGGGGGATACCTAGTTATTTTTTGCGTCATCATTGCATGCGATCATCATTCTCAAAGCCGCTGTTTACTTCTAAGATCACTTTAGCACCGCCCTAAAAACCCGATTCAAATTCGACACAAACCTTCAAATAGGTATGTAATGACACATTATATAAACTCTTTATAGTGTTTTATTTACATTTTAGAGGCGATAAGGTGATAAGTTGGACAGATCGAGTGAAAAAAAGCAATTTTCCCACACAACATCTCTCCTTCTCACTATCACGCATTAGTTTCGCTTCCCCACCCGCCATTTTTAAAAAGACCCGACGGGGCTCATTGCCTTCTTGAATCATGCCGAAACGGGCAGCGTGGGGGTCATGTAATTGATTCTGTTGGAAAGGGGAGAAATTGGGCTTTACAATGGTATTGACATTACAGTTGATCTGGAAGTATTACGTTTTTGGGGCACTAAAATAAGGTCAATTGTACGGACCAAGGCGATGTACAAAAGTGAGTGAGTTTCTTTTTCTTTGGTTTACTCTTGAGTAACGTTACTTATAAAGACAACATAATCTGCAATAAAATGTGTATCAGATACTATAGCAGCAAAACTAACTGCTACGCAAGCCAGCCAGCTAGTTAGTTAGTTAGTTAGTTATCTATCTCGGCAACACAGACATACTCTGTTCTGTCCACGAGAGATTATTAGTCAGCTAGCAGCTACGTCAGCTAGCAGCTACGTCACAGTTACAATGAGACAGATATTTCACCGGATGTATAAATGTGAAGCATCCACTTGGCGTTTCCACTCACTACCAAATATGGTATTGAGCGAAAGCCCAGTGGTCGGCAGTGATAGAAGATTGAAGGAAATGGAATATGGCCGACATTCTGCAGTTTCTCATCGATGAAACATTCGATCGCAATACAGTTTTCTGTTCCCAAAACTAAAATATGCTATGAACAGAGTGGAATAGATTTTGTAGACTTTACCCTTTGCCAAAGTTTTTAAAAATCACGTTGTTTAAAAGGAGTGCAAAGGAGAATTGTAGTTATTGCACACGCGCACTTCACAGAGTAGGCGTTCCCCAACGGAAATATGCAGATGTCTGCTAGAACGGACCAAGATCTCGCTAGCTCGTGCTTGGCTCTGCCCACCTCCTTGCTTGTTCTGCCCACTATGACTCATTTGTTCCCATTGGAAACGACTGGCTGTGGTTCATCTTGGTTCAGTTATAGAAATCTTTGTTCTAGTTATACAAATATTTGGCTACGTAGTTCTTCTTCTTCTTCAGGATTTGGTTAGCGGATTGCATCCAACTTTTAAGTGCGTATACGACCATCTACTGTACTGGTGTGTGAGGCCATTCAAGGCCTCCTTACATTAAATTCTTGATATGGTAATACAAATTGGAAAACAGGAAGAAGAAAAATCCCTGCCAACTATTAATCCTATATACAAAAAAATAAAAACACCACCCCATTTCACTTTTTTATCCTATCTAGTCCTACTCCAGACCAACGGTCAAACAGGACAGAACACTACCACTCAACACCCCCTGCAACTGTTCTGCAGTAAACCCTCGCAATCCCAAATACTTCTCTGCCGCAGCCACCACAGAACACTACCACTGACATTCATATTCTGACTATCTCTGAAACTCACTTAGACAATACCTTTGATGATACAGTGGTAGAAATACAAGGTTATAACAGTTACAGAAAAGACAGAAATGTCAGTGGTGGAGGTGTTACTGTTTATATTCAGAACCACATTCCTGTAAAGATTAGAGAGGATCTCATGTTAAATACTGTTGAAGTTATATGGCTACAGGTTCATCTGCCTCACATAGAGCCCATTCTTGTAGGAAGCTACCACCAAGTGCTAACAGTCAGTATCTGGATAACGTGTGAAATGCTTGATAATGTATGTGATATCAACAGAGTGGTCTATTTTCTGGGTGATTTAAATATGGACTGGCTTTCATCAAGCTGCCCAATCAAGAAAA
This sequence comes from Salvelinus namaycush, assembly GCF_016432855.1. NCBI lineage: Eukaryota > Metazoa > Chordata > Actinopteri > Salmoniformes > Salmonidae > Salvelinus > Salvelinus namaycush. The sequence continues at coordinate 14,960,367 of NC_052337.1, read as the reverse complement.
AGCTTAAAACTGTAACCAGTGCCTGCAACCTGGTTCAGGTTATCAGTCAACCTACCAGGGCAGTTACAAACAGCACAGGAATTAAATCATCAACATGTATTGATCACATCTTTACTAATGCTGCAGAAATGTGCTTGAACGCAATATCCAGATCCATCAGATGTAGTGATCACAATATAGTAGCCATATGTAGGAAAACCAAAGTTCCAAAGGCTGGGCCTAATATAGTGCATAAAAGGTCATACAATACGTTTTGTAGTAATTCCTATGTGTTGATGTAAATAATATTTGTTGGTCCGTGGTGTATAGTGAGGAGCAAACAGTTGCACTAGACACATTTATGAAATTGCTTATCCCATTTACTAATAAGCATGTACCCATTAAGAAAATGACTGTAAAAACGGTTAAATCTCTGTGGATTGATGAGGACCTGAAAAATGTTATGGTTGAGAGGGTTGACACAAAAGGAATGGCAAATAAGTCTGGCTGCACAACCGATTGGAAAATGTACTGCAACTTGAAAAATCATGTCACTAAACTGAATAAAAAGAAGAAGAAACTACACTATCATACAAAGATAAATTACATAAAGAATGATAGTAAAAAGCTTTGGAGGACCTTCAGTGAAATGTTGGGGGGGAAAGGGTAACTCAGCTCCATCTTTCATTGAATCAGACGGCTCATTCCTTACAAATCCGACTGATTGCCAACTACTATAAGGATTTTTTAATTGGCAAGATTAGCAAACTTAGGCATGACATGCCAGCAACAAACGCTGACACTACACATCCAAGTATATCTGACCAAATTCGGAAAGACAAGAATTGTAATTTTGAATTCCGTAAAGTGAGTGTGGAAGAGGTGAAAAAAATATTGTTGTCTATCAACAATGACAAGCCACCAGGATCTGACAACTAGGATGGAAAATTACTGAGGATAATAGCGGACTATATTGCCACTCCTATTGCCATATCTTCAATTTAAGCCTATTAGAACATTCTGCTAACTAAGAATAGTAAAGCCCCCTTTACTGGCTCAAATAGCCGACCAATCAGCCTGTTACCAAACCTTGGTAAAGTTTTTGGAAAAAATGTGTTCAACCAGATACAATGCTTTTTTACAGTAAACAAATCGACAACAGATTTTCAGCACGCTTATAGGGAAGGACATTCAACAAGCACAGCACATACACAAATGACTGATGATTGGCTGAGAGAAATTGATGCTAAAAAGATTGTGGGGGCTGTTTTGTTAGACTTCAGTGTGACTTTTAACATTATCGATCATAGTCTGCTGCTGGAAAAACGTATGTGTTATGGCTTTACACCCCCTGTTATATTGTGGATAAAGAGTTACCTGTCTAACAAAACACAGAGGGTGTTCTTTAATGGAAGCCTCTCCAACATAATCCAGGTAGAATCAGGAATTCCCCAGGGCAGCTGTCTAGGCCCCTTACTTTTTTCAATCTTTACTAATGACCTGCCACTGGCTTTGAGTAAAGCCAGTGTGTCTATGTATGAGGATGACTCAACACTATACAAGTCAGCTACTACAGCGACTGAAATGACTGCAACTCTAACAAAGAGCTGCAGTTAGTTTCAGAATGGGTGGCAAGGAAGAAGTTAGTCCTAAATATATATATTTTTTAAAGCATTGTATTTGGGACAAATCCTTCACTAAACCCTAAACCTCATCTAAATCTTGTAATAAATAAGAGAGCAAACATGAATAATATGGATGTCAATCTCTCCTGGCTCAAAGAGGAGGAGAGATTGACTTCATCACTACTTGTATTTGTGAGAGGGATTGACATGTTGAAAGCACTGAGCAGTCTGTTTAAAAGACTAGCACACAGCTCAGGCACCAATGCATACCCCACAAGACATGCCACCAGAGGTCTCTTCACAGTCCCCAAGTCCAGAACAGTACTACATAGACCCATGACTACATGGAACTCTATTCCGCATCAGGTAACTGATGCAAGTAGTAGATCAGATTTAAAAAACAGATTAAAAATACACCTTATGGAACAGCAGGGACTGTGAAGCAACATAAACATAGGCACAGACACATGCATACACACACACGTTAACATACGCAATATACACACATGTACACATGGATTTTGTGTTGTAGATATGTGGTAGTGGAGTAGGGGCCTGGGGATCCATAATAAATACAAATACAAATACCACTATTTTCTGTAACTTCCGATCCATTTCTGCAGTACAATTGACAACCATGACTATGAATGCTAAAAAGCCCACCTTACTGAAGCACATATTCTTCCCATCACTCTCTCTTGGCCTCTGCCTATCCACAGGAATCCTCTCAGTATCCCTCACCTTGTACCCATCTTCCTCTACCACTCTCTTCACTGCTTCAGCAAAGGACACTTTCTGTACTACTTTAACCCTGGCAACCACAACCTGCCTTTCTCTCACCGGACACTTCCGATCTCCAATCCCATGGGAACACCCACAGCTTACTCACACAACCTTCTCCACTGATACTACACATTCCTTCGTTTCATGCCCTCCTGCACACTTTTCACATCTAGGAATCTCCCTTCTAAACACTGCTGCAACATGCCCATAAACTTGACAGCTAAAACACAGTAGTATTTACAGAACAAAAGCTCTCACAGGGTAACTTACACTTCCTAACTTGACCTTGTCCGGCAAAGATTCTACATCAAAACTCAACAGGACAGACAATGTCTTCTCCTCGTGAATCTTCAATTTCAACTGATCATCTTCAACACTTAATGCACCCCGTTATCACCCCTTTCAACGAAGCCCTGCTCCGGAGAGCATATCAAGTCCTATTTCTTGTCTCTGATTGCATGATCTGGAGTGCCGGCTCCCTCTGGACTGAAGAAACACAATAAATCATCACTAATCCACTCCGAGTTACTCTCACCAACTCAACCGTCCCCAACCTCTTCTCCACCCAAACTGACACCACATATGGATCAGCCAAAATACAAGGATCCATTCTCTCCACAAAGCTCACTCCCATTGGACCAGAAACATCATTTTCATCCTCAGGACGAGGCCTGAACTCGGCAGTCCTCACCGCAGGTACTACATCTATGCTATCGTCATGTTCCATCTCAGCTCCTAGAGCAAGAATCCCCCTTTTTGCACTTGATACCAACCCTCCTCACCACACCACTTCCCTCTACACTCAGCACCTTCTCAGCAGTCATCACTGCACCTGTCACCACAATTAATTCACCCTCACTCTCATCACATTCCCTTTCCTCAGCTCTTCTAAAAGTTCTGTGCGATCCTCCATTCCATATTCCATTTAAACATATTCCACTTTTCACCTTTTTCCTTTATCCGCCATCTTCACCTTCACCAGATCTTTCCAGAAGGCTGTTGTAAATCCCTCACTCCATATTTATTCATAATGTGTTCTACTTTCTTCCTTTTTTCCTTGTCTGCCATCTTAACGACTTCCTTCAACCCTTCTTCCTCAAAATCATGTTGCTAGGGTTCATTCGGGTTCATTCGAAAAACACCCACAAACTCTTCTAAACAGTTCTTAACATAATTCATGCTTTATTGTAACTGAAAAGAAAGTAACCTAATTTATTTAACAAAAAACTATTTCGCATGAATGAGGGGGTTCGATTAATCTCACCTGTTTTACGCTGGCGCTCCACCCTCCTCACTTTCGCCCCCGATGACGTGACAGCCATTGCCTGGTTCAACCCGGGCCAGTGTAAAAGATTTCCCTTATTGGCTTTCCACGTTTCTGCTGCCGCATGTGGACGACATAAGCAGTATCTCACGACCAGAATGTCTCTCGTTCCCCCTACGGGTTTGGATGTGTCATAGAAAGAGATGTGACAACTGAAACTTCAGTACAAGCATAGCAGATAGACCAATATTCACGTAGTCTGTGTCTAAACACCCTTGGGAGCGTCGCTGGACAGCTATTCTCAGGTCTCTCCAGAGATGTTCGATCGGGTTCAAGTCCGGGCTCTGGCTGGGCACCTCAAGGACATTCAGAAACTTCTTGCATTTAAGAATGTGTTCCTGGGGACCTTCAATGCTGCAGAAAAGTTTCGGTACCATTACCCAGATCTGTGCCTCGACACAATCCTGTCTCGGAGCCTGCCTGTTGTGCCCTGTCCGGGGGTATTGTCGGACGGGTCCACAGTGTCTCCCGACCCTCCTGTCTCAGCCTCCAGTATTTATCCTGTAATAGTTCATGTGTCGGGGGGCTAGGGTCAGTCTGTTATATCTGGAGTATTTCTCCTGTCTTTCTCTCTCTCTTTTTCTCTCTTTTTTTCTCTCTCTCTCTCAGAGGACCTGAGCCCTAGGACCATGCCTCGGGACTACCTGGCCTGATGACTCCTTGCTGTCCCCAGTCCACCTGGTCGTGCTGCTGCTCCAGTTTCAACTGTTCTGACTGCGGCTATGGAACCCTGACCTGTTCACTGGATGTGCTACCTTGTCCCAGACCTGCTGTTTTCAACTCTCTAGAGACAGCAGGTGCGGTAGAGATACTCTGAATGATCGGCTATGAAAGCCAACTGACAGGTGCTGACCTGTTGCACCCTCTACAAACACTGTGATTATTATTATCTGACCTGGTCATCTATGAACATTGAACATTTTGGCCATGTTCTGTTATAATCTCCACCCGACACAGCCAGAAGAGGACTGGCCACCCCTCATAGGTTTCTTTCTAGGTTCTGGCCCTTCTAGGGAGTTTTTCCTAGCCACCGTGTTTCTACACCTGCATTGCTTGCTGTTTGGGGTTTTAGGCTGGGTTTCTGTACAGCACTTTGTGACATCAGCTGATCTAAGAAGGGCTTTATAAATACATTTGATGGAGATACCTTTTTTTAAGTAGGGGTGTGAATCAGAAAACCAGTCAGTATCTCGTGTAACCACCATTTGCTCATGCAGCACGACACATCTCCTTCTTATAGAGTTGATCAGGCTGTTGATTGTGGCCTGTGGAATGTTGTCCCACTCTTCTTCAATGGCTGTGTGAAGTTGCTGGATATTGGCGGGAACTGTAAAACGTAGATCCAGATCCAGAGCATCACAAACATGCTTAATGGGTGACATGTCTGGTGAGTATGCAGGCCATGGAAGAACTGGGAGATTTTCAGCTTCCAGGAATTGTGTGCAGATCCTTGCAACATGAGGCCGTGCATTATCATGCTGAAACATGAGGTGATGGCAGTGGATGAATGGCACGACAATGTGCCTCAGGATCTCTGTGCATTCAAATTACACAACAATGGCACGACAATGTGCATCACGGTATCTCTGTGCATTCAAATTACCATCGATAAAATACAATTCTGTTCGTTGTCCATATCTTATGCCTGCTCATACCATAACTCCGCCGCCACCATGGGATACTCTGTTCACAACGTTGACATCAGCAAACCGCTCGCCCACACAACTCCATACACGCTGTCTGCCATCTGCCCGGTACAGTTGAAACCGGGATTCATCCGCGAAGAGCACAATTCTCCAGAGTGCCAGTGGCCATTTAAGGTGAGCATTTGCCCGCTGAAGTCAGTTACGACGCAAAACTGCAGTCAGGTCAAGACCATGGTGAGGACGACGAGCACGCAGATGAGCTTCCCTGAGTTTATGACAGTTTGTGCAGAAATTCTTTGGTTGTGCAAACCTACAGTCTCAGACAATCCCGCAGGTGAAGAAGCCGGATGTGGAGGTCCTGGGCTGGCGTGGTTATACGTGGTCTGCGGTTGTGAGGCCGTTTGGACGTAGTGCCAAATTCTCTAAAAGGATGTTGGATGTGGCTTATTTTAGAGACATTAAGATTACATTCTCTGGCAACAGTGCTGGTGGACATGCCTGCAGTCAGCATGCCAATTGCACGCTCCCTCAAAACTTGGCATTGTGTTGTGTGACAAGACTGCACATTTTAGAGTGACCTTTTATTGTCCCCAGCATAAGGTGCACCTGTGTAGTGATCATGCTGTTTAATCAGCTTCTTGATATGCCACATCTGTCAGGTGGGTGGATTATCTTGGCGAAGGAGAAATGCTCACTAATAGGGATGTAAAAAAATGTGTGTACAAAATTTGAGAGAAATAAGCTTTCTGGGATCTTTTATTTCAGCTCATGAAACATGGGACCAACACTTTACATGTCGCGCTTACATTTTTGTTCAGTGAACATTTCAAGTGCTTGCATTTGATTATTATTAATCAAATACAAACCTTGAATTGATTACTGTACTCACGACCATCCCTAACAACAACTAAAAAGCAAAACATTCCAGTAGTCTGTTCTTTCTGGTTATGTAGGTGAATATAGCTGGTTAAATTTTCTGAAATTGGCAATCCCTGAGTAATGTGATTACTCAGAACCACTTACTCCTATTTATATAATGTGACTTTGAGACTGTCTTTGTGAAAGTGAAGCTATTGATGACGGTCTGCCCAGCAAGCCCTTTACAAATGAGATGAGCTGGTTATCCATTGCTATAGTATAGGTTGTGAAATATGGTTAAGTCCAGAGATGAGCTAACACGGGTTTCCCTGATATGGCTTTCCCAGCAGACAGAAAAGAACATAGTAGATGAATGGAGGAGGAAATGAGGGAAAAACAGAGAAAGAGCAGAGTTAGGTAATACTGTGACGCAACAGCAAGTGATCCTGACATACCGCTTCCGGCCTTCCAGGTGTGTTAGTGTAAAGGGCAGGGCTATTGGCAGTAGCCCATCTGTCTGCAAGTTGGAACAGTGTTCAGCTGCAGTATAAATACATACACACCTGAACCTGACTCATAAACACACAGACTTTACACTGACATTCTAAAGAAGCTGAGACACAGCTTAGGTGGATATTTACGTGCTGGTGGTGTATTCAGGTAGCTTTTACCTGCTGGTGGTGTATTCAGGTGGATATTTACCTGCTGGTGATGCATTCAGGTGGATATTTACCTGCTGGTGGTGTATTCAGGTGGCTTTTACCAGCTGGTGGTGTATTCAGGTAAATATTTACCTGCTGGTGGTGTATTCAGGTGGCTTTTACCTGCTGGTGGTGTATTCAGGTGGCTTTTACCTGCTGATTGTGTATTCAGGTGGATATTTACCTGCTGGTGGTGTATTCAGGTGGGTGTTACCTGCTGATGGTGTATTCAGGTGGATATTTACCTGCTGGTGGTGTATTCAGGTGGATATTTACCTGCTGGTGGTGTATTCAGGTGGGTGTTACCTGCTGGTGGTGTATTCAGGTGGATCTTACCTGTTGAACCTTACTCCAAGAGAGAAGTCACTCCATTCGGCACTCTGATCTATGCTCTTTCTATCACATTGGACTTTGTGCACAATATACTAGTACATTTGTCAGAGACAGTGAATCTGACCTAAACCCCCAGAGAGCAAGCAGAGACGACAGAGGCAAGGGATAGGTAGATACTCCAAAGGGACTGGTAAAAACCTTGAGAGGTACCAGACTGCAGCGACCAACTGGACCAATGGTCTCTAGATTTTTGGAAATGGCGCTGTGGAGACGGACAAAGGCTGGCAATGAGGAGTGTAACCGCGCTGTCCTGGTCGCAGTGTCGAACTTTGACCACGGTGTACCACTGTGCAGGAGGCCGGGGGCAGAGAAAGACGCCAAAAGACTCCACCGTACCCTGACCAGACTGGGATACAGAGTGGACATACACACTGACCTCACCTCTCATGAGATGTACACACTCTTCAAGACAGGTAACACACACAGACACACACATACCTTATACACACACACCCCTGCTCTACATCAGCTCTAAAACAATAATAAATACTTTATATCCTGGTTTTATCCATTTTATCAAACGTATCAGAGTTCTTACATAATGTTAGCAATTAGGGGACGGTCACAGAGTCCACTGCAGCCCTGAATACAAAACAATTGAAAACCTACACTGAGTGTACAAAACATTAAGGACACCTATTCTTTCCATGACATAGACTGACCAGGTGAATCCAGGTGAAAGCTATGATCCCTTATTGATGTCCCTAGGTAAATCAACTTCAATCATTGTAGATGAACGGGAGACAGGTTAGGAAGGAATTTTAAGCCCTGAGACATGGATTGTATATATGTACCATTCAGACGGTGAATGGGCAAGACAAAAGATTTACGTGCTTTTGAACAGGGTATGGTAGTAGATGCCAGACCCCACCTTGACCAAACTGTGGGAAGAATTGGAGTCTACATGGGCCAGCATCCCTGTGGAGTCCATTCCCCGACGAATTGATGCTCTTCTGAGGGCAAAAGGGGGAGCACACCTCAATATTAGGAAGGTGTTCTTAATGTTTGGTACAGTCAGTGTATACACACACATAAACAGAGTGTACAAAACAAAACATTTAGGACACCTTCCTAACAGATCGTATCTCTTGTCTTGCCCATTCACCCTCTGAATGGCACACACACAATCCATGTCTCAATTGTCTCAAGGCTTAAAAATCCTTCTTTAACCTGTCTCGTCCCCTTCAGGGGGAGGCAGAGGAAAGATTATTTGTCATTCATTGTTATTTACAGTTACTTACAGTAGTAATCATAGGAGATTTGAAATACTGTATGTATGGCGTGCAGACAGAATGAAATGATGACACACACAAACACACACACGCACACTCACGAGACAAAATGTCCTAGTAATAAAGGATGACACAGTCCTATACACACCTGTTTAATAACTACTGTGCAAATACCTGCGGACATATGCACACACCGTGCTGTGCCCTGCAGACAGGATGACAGATGGATAAGCTAATCTTTCACTAAAGAAAACTGTTCTGAGGAATCGCATACCACCATCATCACATGACCCAACAGGGAAGATAATGTTCTATTAATGTTTCTTCTTCTAACCAGTACAGCCAGAGAGGGATGGGCCGACCCATAGTCTGGTTCTTCTCAAGGTTTCTTCCTTTTAGGGACTGTTTCCTTGCCACTGTGCTGCTGTTAGCTCTTAGTGGGTCCAGGCCAGTAAAGCACTTTCTGACAAAACATTTATAAATGAATACAATTTCATTAATTGATTGATTGATGCATTGATTGATTGCAGAGAGCGAGCGGCCAGTGAAGGAGTGTTTCCTGGCAGTCCTGTCGTCTCACGGGGAGGAGGGCTGTGTGTTCGGGGCGGACGGAAGGCCGGTTAGACTGTCCCACATCTTCTCCTGCTTCAACAACTCACACATGGAGGGAAAGACCAAACTGTTCTTTATCCAGGTCAGTACCATTATCATCAATCACCACATCCACAACAAAAAATCAGTCAGTGATATGACAATCATCATTAGTAATCATCTCTCTCTCTCTCCCTCTCTCCTTAGGCGTGCCGTGGGGGTGAGCTGGATGATGGGGTGACAGTGGAGACGGATTCAGCAGGAAGTGATGTCACTGAGGACACTCTGTCTCAGTACCTGTCCATCCCCATGGATACAGCGGTGATGTACGCCACCACGCCAGGTTACGGGGCCTTCATGCACCCTCTGGGGGCTGTCTTCCTCCAGACACTCTGCATCCTATTGGAGGAGGAAGGGGGCAGGGCCTTGGAGCTGACACGCCTCCTGACACGCCTCTCCCACCGTGTAGCCTTTGGCTTCCAGGCCAAAGGTCGTCTGCTAGGGGGGAAGAAGGAAATGCCTTGCTTCGTATCGCGACTGACCAGAGAGGTGTTCCCATTCGCCGAGCGCGGGAAGGAGGGCGGGGCCAATGGGCTTTCTGCAACGACATTGGTCAACCCAGAGTACAACAGACCTCGCAAACCATCTATAAGCTAAACCCAAAGTCTTTGTGAGATCTAAAGACACTTGTCGCTCACAGATTGATAGGGTAGACTTGCTCTGTCAGCTACATTAGTACGGATGATTTTCAATGTGTTGTTAGCCAGAGGGTTGTGAGTTCGTGCAAAGGTTGGGACAGAATTTCCACTCTGTTACTTGTGTGCATGTTCGTGTGCATAATAGAAACAGAACATTGTGAAGATCAGATATGTGGATAAAGGAACAGATCTGGAGGTGTTGATGGTTTCACCAGAGTAGATGATTATGGCGTCTTCCTTTACAGACAACTGATGCATCTTAAAATATTATAGATAATGAACGGTATACTGTGTTACTTGAGTCTATTTCTTTAATTCAAATGGCAACCTATGGCTAAGCTTCTGCTTCTATTTGAAACCATTAAATGTAAGTTGAACACGCATGCTCAATGTTGAGTGTGTTAAAAACGACTTTGCGTGTGACAATATCTTTTTTTCATTCATTGCTTTGATAAATATAATGTTCGAGGTGTTTTTAGTATTTTAACTGAGACAATACATGACTGTATTCCTAAGTTGTAGCGCTCTGACTGGTACAGTGAGATGGAGAGTAAGTTGAAGAAGACACAGCTTTACGCCAGATCAGTGCACCAGCAGGCTCAGATTTGAGTGCTGTAGGAGGAACACCAGTCCAGGTAGACTAAAAGATTAAAGTCACACTATAGTCTCCTTTTCACCTCATTTACTTAAACAAAAGGAACATCTCAATAAGTGGCCCAGGTATCCTCATGACATGGCACAAGTGGGGTTCTCTATTTCTCAACTATTGTTCCCGCAAGTATGGGGGAGTCCATCAGACCAACTCCTTGAATGGCTGACTCCAAGAAGTTTGAACTTGTGTAATTTTTTGTTGTTGCTAAAAACGTGTTATTTTTTACCCTTAAGTGCGTGTATATTACTGTATAAGTGGGATATTGTTTTTCCAACAGGAAAAGTAAAAAGATTGCTGGATTGTGTCTTTACTCTTTGAACCCACATACTGAGCTGTGAGAAGGACTACAGGCCTTTCCCCAGACAGACAAGACAGGGAAAGAAGAACACATAACACCTGTCACCTGATACACTCTGGCACATAATTACCTACCACAAACAAAGCACACTGATAAACCACCTCATAAACACATCTGATTCATTACTGATACAAATGTACTTCTCATCACTATCACTTTCCGCTCTCAAGACTCATTTACAGTAATTTTTTATTTATTTTTTATTTATTTAACTAGGCAAGTCAGTTAAGAACAAATTCAGATTTTCAATGACGGCCTAGGAACAGTGGGTTAACTGCCTGTTCAGGGGCAGAACGACAGATTTGCACCTTGTCAGCTCGGGGATTTGAACTTGCAACCTTTCGGTTACTAGTCCAACGCTCTAACCACCAGGCTACCCTGCCACCCGTAAGTCGGACTCTCTGCTGAGGAACTCTGAGGTCATGACCATAAGAGTTACATGTTTAATCATTAACCTGGGAGTTCCTTCAACCAGCTGATTAAATTTAGTAGAGCAACTGATACCATACACCTATGCATTTACATTTTAGCCATTGAGCCGACGCTCTTATCCAGGACTTACAGGAGCAGTTATGGTTAAGTGCCTTGCTCAAGGGCACATCAACATGTTTTACATGGTCGGGGATTCGAACCAGCAACCATTTAGTTACTTGCTCTTAACCCCTAAATTACCTGCTCTGAGTTTACCCAGGGCTGGTACAGACACACACACACGACGTCTGCGTGCCAAATACCCAAGTTCAGCCTTGTTCCGATTGTAAGACGATTAGATCAGTGACTGTGCACTTTATTGTAGTAATAAAGGTCGAGTTGGGGAAACTTGTTCTTGAACAGATCATATCTAAATCAAATCCAAATCAAATGTTACTTGTCACAAGCGCCAAAAACAAATGGTGTAGACCTTACAAGCCCTTAATTTCTTGAACTACATTTTTGGTTAAGAAAATATTTACTAAATAAACTAAAGTAAAAAAAAAAAAAATAAGTACATTTAGGTAGGGGTAAAGTGACTATGCATATAAAATAAACAGTGAGTAGCAGCAGTGTAAAAACAAAGGGGGCGGAGGTGTCAATGTAAAAAGTCTGGGTGTCCATTTGATAAATTGTTCAGCAGTCTTATGGCTTTGGGGTAGAAGCTGTTAAGGACCCTTTTGGGACCTAGACTTGGCACTCCCGTACCGTTAGCCATGCGGTAGCAGAAAGAACAGCATTACTTGGGCGATTGGAGTCTGACAATTTTTTGGGCCTTCCTCTGACAACGCCTAGTATATAGGTCCTGGATGTCAGGAAGCTTGGCCCCAGTGATGTACTGGGCTGAACGCACTACCCTCTGTAGCGCCTTACGGTCAGATGCCATAACAGGCGGTGATGCAACCGGTCAGGATGCTCTCGATGGTACAGCTGTAGAACTTAAGGATTTGGGGACCCATGCCAAATCTTTTCAGTCTCCTGAGGGGGAAAAGGCGCTGTCGTGCCCTCTTCACAACTGTCTTGGTGTTTGGACCATGATAGTTTGTTGGTGATGTGGACACCAAGGAACATAAGCCGCTCCACTACAGCCCCGTCGATGTGAATGGGGGTGTGTTCGGCCATCCTTTTCCTGTAGTCCACGATCATCTCCTTTGTCTTGCTCACATTGAGATTGTTATCCTGGCGTCTCTGACCTCCTCCCTATAGGCTGTCTCATCGTTGTCGGTGATCAGGCCTACCACCATTATCGCCAGCCAACTTGGTTTTGTAGTCGTGCTTGGCCACTCAGTCATGGGTGAACAGGAGGGGACTAAGCACGCACATTTTATTTGTGCTGGTCAAACATTGAGGTTCATAGGAAACACTCACCTACGATGATGAGATCCATTGAAGATGCAGTGTGTTAATTAGAAAGACTATGCTACCAAAGGCAAGACAACACAGGAACAGACACGTTTCAGAAATAAGTAGATGTTTATTATCAAGACTCAGTCATATGGGGGGTTATAAAAGAATAGGGTAGGGAGGGAAACCAGATCTACACACATTACTACCACAAAGACTGAAACGTACATTGATCTATTTTTCTTAAAAAATGTACCTTTACTTTTTTGTATTTTATACAAGTAGCAAATTGGACAAATTAATACAAAAAAAAGGTAGGATGTTGCAATACCATTTGACAAAAAAAATGTAGTTACACGAAGCCAAGTTAAAAGAGGTGTGGTCAAATATTGACCAATAATTGTTTCCTTTTCATACTAATATAAAACCAGGTCTAATATCTATAAAAAGGTTAAAAAAGTTTATTTACAGACAAAAAAAACAATAAAAAAGTAGGAAGAAATTTACCCTAATCCTAAGGCAACAGTGGGTGTTGCAGGCTTTCCCCCCCCAGCCCAGCACTAACATGATTCCGCTAATCAATGAATAATGATCTTCATTTAAACCTCTATTCAAACACTATTTAAATTGTGTGTGGTGCTAGGCTGGAGCATCATGTAGCCCTCAAGGAGTTGTTCACCCCTGCCCACAGAGTAGAGAGGACTCTCCAACACACTGATAGGGGGTCAGATATTTTTTCATCCCACCCATGATTAGACAGGGTTTAGAGGTATCTGTGGTTAGGGGTAGTGTAATGCTTAAGGTTACGGCTGGCCTTAGAGGAATCTGATCATAGATCTGTGGTTAGCGTCTTTGGGTTTTAATTATTATTTCTAGTGACGAGGGAGAGTGGCTGGGACTGGAGCATGGCATGATGGGAGCTCATTGTTGATTGGTGGATAGAGGTGGGAGGAGCTAAGCCAGAGGCAAAGGGGATTGGTCGAGACAGAAGTGGTGGAGTCTGTTTGCTGGATGAGCTCATGTGGAGAGAAAATGGGGGATGAGAGGGGGATGAAGATGAAGAGGTATTGGGGGTAGGGGGCGGGGGGAGGTGTGTGTGAGTTAATAAATGTGAATGTGTGTGAGACTGGATGTGGGTGTAAGCCTGACCGTGTGTGTCCCTGTGTGACTGCAGACGAGGGGGTTTGGTGGTGAGGGAGAGGGGCTGGACCTGCTCAGGATGTGTGTGCTCGGAGTGTGAGTGTGTGTGTTCGGTGTGTGTGGGTGCGGGAGCGGCAGGGGAGGCCAGAGCAGTGGTGGGCGTGGCTGGAGAGTCCAGAGAGGAGGCGGGACTAGCCTGGGACAGGTGTGTGTGTGTCAGGTGTGTGTGAGACACACTGGGTCTCTCCTGAGTTCCATAGGACACACACGACTTCTTGAGCTGCGCGGAGAAGTGCTCTATAGACAAAATAAAAACACACTGATCAGTCTTGCTGTTACTTTGCAGTTATGTCATTAAGTAGAACAGAGTAGGTCACTTCTCACGTCTTCATATTGCTCTGATCTTGAATGTATTAGGTGGTTCTTACCCTCTGGAGCAGCTGACTGGGGGTGTGTCATCTGTCCCTCTGGAGCAGTCTCTGGCCTGCCATCTCTCTTCCTTTTCTTCCTCTTCCCCTGCACACACACACAAAATCACATCACGTCCTCCACCACCACACAGCAACCAATCAAATCACTACTAAATAATTACTACTTACGTAGTTGTCTCTAGCTGACCATCCAGGGTAGAGTTGGGAGTGTAGCTGTCTCTCCTTGCGGGCCATATCATAGTACTTAGACTGCTCCTCACGAGACAGAGTGTGCCACTGTAGACAGACACACAGGGTTAACACACACACTCCCTTCTAGAGCATAGGTCATTGACCACAACGTTCAGCATGAACGCACACATCATACAAACAATGACCGTTTGTGAGCACGCATACACACACACTGCCACTCACCCTGCGTCCCAGAATCTGGTTGATGGCAGCGCTCTCCTTCAGGGTGCACTCAGCCACCACCTTGGGTCTCTGCTCCTTCATGTACAGCATAAAGGCATTCAGAGGCTTCTTCACGTGAGGCTTCTTCTCCTCCTTCTCTCTGTCCCCCATAGACACAGCACACCTCCTACACACAACACAGAGTTACGGAGTCAGCAACAGGGGTGTGAGAAAGGTGTGTGGTTTAAAGAGCTGTGTGTGTACGTACCCGTGCTGGTTGCCATCTCTCGGTTCCTGTTTGATCGCCGTGGAAACGATGGCAGGGTGGGGGACTGACGTCTGGGGAGGCGGGACCATGTGGGGTGAGAAACGACTGGACACAAAGCTGTCAAACACACACCATACCACAAACATAAATAACAATTAAATGACATGTTTGCAATCTTTACAGAAGTACAGTCTTCACAGTATGTAGTCTCCAGAGGAGTGATACGTGGATGTGTGTAAGTGATTAGGTGAGCTGTACCTGGACATGGAAGAGTTCAAGGCGAGAGCTGCAGGGTAGGATGGTCTAAACCCCCCCACTGGAATACCGTACATGGACTGGCCCTGCCTAGAGACAGAAAACGAGGGAGGGGTAACAGTGTCACTTTTGTAATAGCATATGTTGTGCTAAAAAATGTTGGCAAAATAAACTAAACCATTATTGTATTTATCATGAGAGTTTGAATGGGCGTGTGTGTGACTCACAGCCAGCTCAGCGGGTGTGTCATGTGTTCCATGCCTCCAGGAGAGAGAGGGTAGTAAGGAGAGAGCTCTGCTGGGTGGGGGGTGGGGGGAAGACCTGGAGAGGGGAGAGCAACATATAAATCTGTTGTTATATAGCAACAAGTGTCATCTGACAGATATCAAACGTAAAATGTGAATCACCTAGGATTTAACATTAATACTGAGTATTCCAGACAAAAGCAGAAAGAGGGATGAGAGAGGAGAGGAACTTTCATACCCGTGTCAGCTGAGAGGTGAGGAGGGGGTGTCCGTGGGGGGAAGGGGTCTGGACTGTAGGACAGGAGTGGGGAGAAGGGGGACAGATGACTATGCTGCACCACTGGTACCTTATTGGACTAGAGAGAGAAAGAGAGGGAGATAGAGAGGGATTAGATTTGGAACAGCTATACAATGCTTTCAAATCGACATGAGCCTTGGCCCTAGGGCCTGGGGTTGTTTCTGGGCTGACTGGCTGTATCAGTGAGAGGGAGCGAGTCCTCCACCAGGTCTTCAGGTATATCCTCAGATACCCAACACACACTCCGTTACATACACAACACTCATCTCATACACACGCGCGGTCCTGGTCTCTGTATCAGAATACACACAGCCATCGCTACACACACCACCCGGAGGTGCTAAAGTCCTCATTGTCTCTGGACGGATTAACACCATTCAGCTTTAACATTCCTGCGTCTGTCTGTCTACAGCAGGTTTGAGGGAGGTCAGGAGGGTGTGTGTGTGTGAGTGAGCATGGAGAGGGTGAGGGAGGACACAATTCAGGTCACCCGAGTGCCATGTGTGGATATTCCAGGAGACATGCTAAATGGCTGATAGTAGCAGAGCAGGGTAACTAACCACGGTAAGTTTTGTAATACAAACAAGGTACTTCAGTAAAGTATGTAGCTAGAAGCTTACTTGCTACGTACAGTTGTCCTTTTACATGTTATGTGTCAGGGCAAGTGATGTCACTGCACAGTCACTAGACTGTAGTGCACACACACTCACCATGTGAGCAGGGGAGGGAGAGCGAGGGTCTTTTAAAGCAGAAGTTCCAGGAACATCCAGCATGGGCCACTTCATCTGTAGATACTAGAGAGAGCGAGCGAAAGTGATTTAGAACATACGACTTTGATTCATTGTTTGCATGCACTACATATTAAAAAAGATTTAATGGACAAATATGACATATCGTGAAACGGGTATGAAGCGGGGTGTCTGTGGAGGGACGTACGAGGGAGGATGTGTGTGCAATAGGTGTGTGTGTGTGTTACAGAGTGTGAGAGGTTGAGAGAGTGAATTCCGATGACTCTCCACATGGGTCTGGGTCAGATTAATGTATGCAGACAGACACACACACACCCCCCCTATGTGGTGAGTGTATCAGTCAGGCCCCAGCTGCACGTCTCTCTACATTAGGGTTTATGTGTGGGAACGGTTGCTTTTAGAAAAGCCAGCGCTTAAACATAGTGTTTCCCCTAGGATTTTTTTTCTGCAGCCGTGGCAAATTTAGCGGGGTGGAAGGGGGGGGGTGGTAGTGGGCATGGGCAATGGGCATGGGCAATGGGCATGGGCAATGGGCATGGGCAATGGGCATGGGCAATGGTGCAGTTTTAGAGGCCCTCTTGGCTGCGGACTAAAATAAAATGTTTTTTTATTTCAACTTTATTTTAAAACCAATTTCCTGCAATTATACACATTTTACCATGAGGAAGATAGAATATTTTACAGTTTTGAAGCTTGTTTCCTGCAATTTTATACATTTGTCATGGGGGCTAAGAGACAAATTGCAGTTTCAAAGCTAATCTCCTGCAATTCTGCAATGGTCATGGCTTATGCCTTGCTCTTATGCTATCTGAGTTACTGAAACAAATCAATGTGGGGCCCATGCCGTGACATTTTTGGAATTTCAGATTCTCCCTGACTGTAGTTTTTATTTTGGTGATTGTTAGTTCTCAAATATAATCTAATTTTAAAAACTGTATTGCTCTCAATCTTTTCTACATACTTTATATCTGGTTTTAGCCGTTTAAGCTTCCACTGAAAATGTTTTACCTTCCCGAAACCCTGGCCACAATTTAGCAGCGGCAGTGCACCACTGCTAAATGCATATAAGGGAAACACTGACGTAAACCACAACAGCTCAGGGGTCAGTCTCCACTCAAAGGAAGTGAGACAGGAAGGAAGAAGGGATAAGCGAGGGGGCTAAAAATGGACATGGCAATTTGCAGGAGTAGAGAGGTCTAGTATCTGTGTAGGGACAAGAATCTTGAGGTGGAAAGTGACCTAGAGGTTGAGAGAGGAGTAGTAAGATGGGCCATAGAGGGGGAGAGAACGTGTGTGACGGGTATAATGCGGGGGTTCTCAAAGTTGACAGGGGTCTGCGGATGTACTGCAGGGAGTAGATTATTTTTAGAATTAATATTACTAACAGATCAAACAAATGTTGGCCAAGGGCTCCGTGGAATAAGTTTAGAGAGTGTAATACAATATTATTAATCTACAGTTTGTGTAAACCTTGGCCACCTGGGCCTGGGATGGATATTGGTATGCAAAAATTACAGGCATAAATGTACTGCAATTTAAACTTTAAAACTGCAAAGTTCTCTCCCTGCCCCATGATAAAATGTGTAGAATTGCAGAACATTTGTTTAACGTTCTCTCCATTTCCAAGAGATGGGCCTTTAAAATGTTCCATCCCAGGGCCCGAAACTTGGTTCGTCCAGCCTTGCACTTCCAAAGTCATAGTAGAACTCCTTGTGTTGTGATTATGAGGGGTCACCTCCCGACCTCCCGGGTGGCGCAGTGGTCTAGGGCACTGCATCGCAGTGCTAGCTGCGCCACCAGAGTCTCTGGGTTCGCGCCCAGGCTCTGTCGCAGCCGGCCGCAACCGGGAGGTCCGTGGGGCGACGCACAATTGGCATAGCGTCGTCCGGGTTAGGGAGGGTTTGGCCGGTAGGGATATCCTTGTCTCAGTAATAAAATGTATGCACTCTACTGTAAGTTGCTCTGGATAAGAGCGTCTGCTAAATGACTAAAATGTAAATGTAAAAATGGGTCACTGATGAATTCGCCATCACAAAATGGGTCCCAGTTTTGTTCACAGCAGACCAACATGCTACATTGAGTCGCTGACTACAGTTGAGGAAAAAACTAACATAGCACACACAATAAGGGTTCCATTGTGTAGCAGGTCAAATAAAACAAAAATAATGAGGACCACAAGAACATAGGTGTTTGCCTGTGCAGGGAGTGTGTGTTCACTGCACAAGGAGAGAAAGTGTGTGAGAGGCTGAGCAGCTCTTCCTCCATACTCTCTATTGTTACCTCTCTCTCTCTCTCTCTCTCACACACACACACACACACACACACACACCCCCCCCAAGGCCCCAGGAAGTTCTGGCTGTGAGCTCTAACTGAAACCAGCTGTTAGAAATACCATACTGATGAAGCCTACACATATATACACACACTCTCCCTTTCTCTTTTTCTTTATCCCTGAACAATAAGGAGTTAGCTGCTCTATCATGAAGTCACTGCACAGCTGGAGGCTAAACATACTGCTTCTTATAAAACACCAAGACACAAACCACACACCAACACCCCCCACCCTCCTTAATTTAGCATAATAGGTTTCATAAGCAGTTTTGTAAACACTATTCACAATAAATAAAAAGCTGTAAACAGCAGTAGGTAGCATCATTTAGCTTTCTTTGTATGTTGCAAAAACATTTGATTGCAGAATACAACAGAATCCTTTTTGAAGTTCAGCGAGAGAAACAAAGGAATTTAAGTCCACGTCAGTTTCTCTCTGCAAACTAGTTAGGTAAAAAAATATATATATACACTACCGTTCAAAAGTTTGAGGTCACTTAGAAATGTCCTTGTTTTTGAAAGAAAAGCACATTTTTGTCCATTAAAATAACATCAAATTGATCAGAAATACAGTGTAGACATTGTTAATGTTGTAAATGACTATTGTAGCTGGAAACAGCTGATGTTTTATGGAATATCTACAGAGGCCCATTATCAGCAACCATCACTTCTGTGTTCCAATGGCACGTTGTGTTAGCTAATCCAAGTTTATCATTTTAAACGGCTAATTGATCATGAGAAAACCCTTTTGCAATTATGTTAGCACAGCTGAAAACTGTTGTGCTGATTAAAGCAGCAATAAAACTGTCCTTCTTTAGACTAGTTGAGTATCTGGAGCATCAGCATTTGTGGGTTCGTTTACAGGCTCAAAATGGCCAGAAACAAAATAACTTTTCTGAAACTCGTCAGTCTATTCTTGTTCTGAGAAATGAAGGCTATTCCAGGCGAGACATTGCCAAGAAACTGAAGATCTCGTACAACGCTGTGTACTACTCCCTTCACAGAACAGCGCAAACTGGCACTAACCAGAAAAGGAGGAGGAGCGGGAGACCCCGGTTCACAACTGAGCAAGAGGACAAGTACATTAGAGTGTCTAGTTTGAGAAACAGACGCCTCACAAGTCCTCAACTGGCAGCTTCATTAAATAGTACCCGCAATACACCAGTCTCAACGTCAACAGTGAAGAGGCGACTCAGGAACTCTGCCTAGGAGGCCAGAATCCCGCTGTCCAGTGTCTGTTCTTTTTTGCCCATCTTAATCTTTTATTTTTATTGGCCAGTCTGAGATATGGCTTTTTCTTTGCAACTCTGCCTAGAAGGCCAGCATCCCGGAGTCGCCTCTTCACTATCTTTCTCACATTGAGGGAGAGGTTGTTGTCCTGGCACCACACTGCCAGTTCTCTGACCTCCTCCCTATAGGCTGTCTCATCGTTGTCGGTGATCAGGCCTACCACTGTTGTGTCGTCAGCAAACTTAACAATGGTGTTGGAGTCGTGTTTGGCCACGCAGTCGTGGGTGAAGAGGGAATACAGGAGGGGACTAAGTACACACCCCGGAGGGGCCCCAGTGTTAATGTGGTTAAACGGATTGAAGTTTGCCTGCATTCAAGTCCCTGGCCACTAGGACCTCCGTTTCTGGGTGAGCATTTTCTTGTTTGCTTATGTCCTTATACAGTTGGTTGAGAGCGGTCTTAGTGCCAGCTTCGCTTTGTGGTGGTAAATAGACGGCTACAAATAATACAGACGAGAAGTCTCTTGGTAGATAGTGTGGTCGACACCTTATCATAAGGTACTCTACCTCAGGCGAGCAATACCTTGAGACTTATTTAATATTAGACATCGCGCACCAGCTGTTATTGACAAAAAGGACACACACACCCATCCCTCGTCTTACCAGAGGTAGCGTCTCTGTTCTGCCGGTGCATGGAAAATCCTGCCAGCTCTATATTGTCAGTTTCTTCGTTCAGCCACGTCTCGGTGAAACAGAAGATATTATAATTTTGAATGTCCCGTTGGTAGGATAATCTTAAATCGTAGGTCATCAATTTTATTTTCCAATGATTGTACGTTAGCAAGAAGAACGGATGGCAGTGGGAGTTTACTCGCTCGCCTCTGGATTCTCAGAAGGATCCCCAATCTGCATTTTTCCGGCATCTTTTCTTCACACAAAAGGTGTGGATCTGGGCCTGTTCCAGTGAAAGCAGGATATACATCTCATCGGACTCGTTAAAGGAAAACGTTTCTTCCAGTCCGCGGTGAGTAATCACTTTCCTGATGTCCAGAAGTTATTTTCATTCATAAGAGATGGCAGCAGCAACATTATCTACACAATAAGTTAAAAAATAAGATAAATTGCAGAATTGGTTGGGAGAATGTAAAACGTCAGCCATGTTCTTCGGCGCCATCTTCATATCTCCTGCCTAACTCTAAAGGCTTCTGCAAGCTTCCCATCCGAAACAGTTTATGCATATATTATGACGACATTTTGTGACGTTTTGGCATCAGGCAAGAATTTTTCCCTCGAGGCAAGCCAAAGTCTATGCCCCTTCGTTGGT
Source organism: Salvelinus namaycush (assembly GCF_016432855.1). NCBI lineage: Eukaryota > Metazoa > Chordata > Actinopteri > Salmoniformes > Salmonidae > Salvelinus > Salvelinus namaycush. The sequence continues at coordinate 14,939,052 of NC_052337.1, read as the reverse complement.
GATTGGTCAACAGTAGGGACTCCTCAATTAAGTGTTTGTCGTCATTCAACGAGACATGACTCGTTTTCATGCACATTTCTTCACTTCACCAAACACGGAAGTTAAATCTAACATTGAGTGACTAAGATCTCCTCAGCAAAAACATCACAATTCATGACAGATTCCGAATTCTTAGATTAAGTCTAATTATTTTGTGTATACTGGCCACGGTGTCTCAAGACGGACAAACAGTACTACTGCCGCTTTTTATTGTTTTCAAGTTCTTTTCAAATGAAGGTCGAAGGTACACTATATATACACAAAAGTATGTGGACACCCCTTCAAATTAGCGGACTCTGCTATTTCAGCGACACCAGTTGCTGACAGGCGTTTAAAATCGAGCACACAGCCATGCAATCTCTATAGACAAACATTGACAGTAGAATGGCCTTACTGAAGAGCTCAGTGACTTTCAGCGTAGCAGTCATAGGATGCCACGTTTCCAAATGTCTGCACTGCTAGAGCTGCCCCGGTCAACTGTAAGTGCTGTTATTGTGAAGTGGAAACATCTTGGAGCAACAATGGCTCAGTGGTAGACCACACAAGCTCACAGAAAGGAACAAACGAGTGACGAAGCGCGTAAAAATCATCTGTCCTTGGTTGCAGCACTGACTGCCAAGTTCCAAACTGCCTCTGGAAGCAACATCAGCACAATAAATGTTCGTAAGGAGCTTCATGAAATGTGTTTCCATGGCCGAGCAGCCGCACACAAGTCTAAGAAGACCATGCAAAGTGCCAAGCGTCAGCTGGAGTGGTGTAAAGCACACCGCCATTGGACTCTGGAGCAGTGGAAACGCGTTCTTTGGAGTGATGAATCACTAATGCTCTCGTGGCTGAATGGAAGTCCACGCAGCAATGTTCCAACATCTAGTGGGAACCCTTCCCAGAAGAGTGGACGCTGGCCAGCAGGGAAGTTCTTGTCCCTTCACGCTCTAGCGACTCCTGTGGCGGGCCAGGCGCAATGCACGCTGACACGATCACCAGGTGTACAGTGTTTCCTCCGACACATTGGTGCAGCTGGCTTCCGGGTTAAGTGGGCATTGTCAAGAAGCAGTGCGGTTTGGCTGGGTTGTGTTTCGGAGGACGCACGGCTCTCGACCTTCGCCTCTCCCGAGTCCGTACGGGAGTTGCAGCGATGGGACAAGACTAACTACCAATTGGATACCATGAAAAATGGGGAGAAAATGGAGAAGGAAAGAAAAATAAGGAAAAAAGGGCGCATGTTAAAAGGGGAAAGGGTTCCTGAACAACTCTCCCTGGGTTTACAGTATCCATGGGAAACAGCTTTTCGGGTTTCCCTGGTCCTGGAGAGCTAGACTTAAAGATGCAGCCCGGGATCTTAAGCACAACAAATTTGCAACATATTGTACACTTTAAAAAAAATTGCCAGTATGATATGTTATTATAAATAATAATCATAGCAGGACGTAACATCATACGAAACAGATGTAGTACTTTTTTTTTTTTAACCGGGACCCATTTTGGCTCGTGAGCACCACTTTCAAAATTACTGGCTGAAATTATATAAAAGTTTTACTTCCAGTCCTGGAGAGGAGATATCTCCTTTTGTGACTGAATCTGATTTCACCCCTAGAGTTTTTGGTCCATATTTCGGTGAGGATAGATGGTATGCTATGGTTCAGCTAAACCAAATAAAATGTTATTGGTAAAATACACGTTTAACCGATGTTATGGCGGGTGTAGCGGAATGCTTGCGTTTCTAGCTCCAACAGTAAAGTAATATATAACAAGTAAAATCTAACAATTTGACAACAATACAGTCAAATCCAAAGTAATTAAGAATAAAAAAATATTTGGACGAGTAATGTCGGAGCGGCATAGACTAAGATACAGTAGAATAGAATACAGTATATACAGTTGAAGTCGGAAGTTTACATACACTTAGGTTGGAGTCATAAAGACTTGTTTTTCAACCACTCCACAAATTTCTTGCAAACAAACTATAGTTTTGGCAAGTCGGTTAGGACATCTACTTTGTGCGCGACACAAGTAATTTTTCCAACAATTGTTTACAGACATTATTTCACTTATAATTCACTGTATCACAATTCCAGTGGGTCAGAAGTTTACATACACTAAGTTGACTGTGCCTTTAAACAGCTTGGAAAATTCCAAAAAATGATGTCATGGCTTTAGAAGCTTCTGATTGACTCAAATGATGTCAATTAGCCTATTGGAGGTGTACCTGTGGATGTATTTCAAGGCCTACCTTCAAACTCAGTGCCTCTTTGCTTGACATCATGGGAAAATCAAAAGAAATCAGCCAAGACCTCAGAAAAAAAAATTGTAGACCTCCACAAGTCTGGTTCATCCTTGGGAGCAATTTCCAAACACCTGAAGGTACCACGTTCATCTGTACAAACAATAGTACGCAAGTATAAACACCATGGGACCACGCAGCCGTCATACCGCTCAGGAAGGAGACGCGTTCTGTCTCCTAGAGATGAACGTACTTTGGTGCGAAAAGTGAAAATCAATCACAGAACAACAGCAAAGGACCTTGTGAAGATGCTGGAGGAAACAGGTACAAAAGTATCTATATCCACAGTAAAACAGGTCATATCGACATAACCTGAAAGGTCGCTCAACAAGGAAGAAGCCACTGCACCAAAACCGACATAAAAAAGCCAGACTACGGTTTGCAACTGCACATGGGGACAAAGAGCGTACTTTCTGGAGAAATGTCCTTTGGTCTAATGAAACAAAAATAGAACTGTTTGGCCATAATGACCATCGTTATATTCGGAGTAAAAAGGGGGATGCTTGCAAGCCGAAGAACACCATCCCAACCGTGAAGTACACCATCCCAACCGTGAAGCACGGGGGTGGCAGTATCATGTTGTGGAGGTGCTTTGCTGCAGGAGGCACTTTACAAAATAGATGGCATCATGAGGGAGGAAAATTATGTGCATATATTGAAGCAACATCTCAAGACATCAGTCAGGAAGTTAAAGATTGGTTGCAAATGGGTCTTCCAAATGAACAATGACCCCAAGCATACTTCCAAAGTTGTAGCAAAATGGCTTAAAACGTCTTATGGCTGCAATCCCGGTAACGGGATCGATATCACAAAAACAAAAAAAAGTGCAGGGCGCCAAATTCAAAAAACAGAAATCTCATAATTAAAATTCCTCAGACATTCATGTGTCTTATATCATTTTAAAAGGTAATCTTGTTGTTAATCCCACCAAAGTGTCCGATTTCAAATAGGCTTTTCAGCGAAAGCACTACAAACGATTATGTTAGGTGACCACAAAACCACAATAAGCAGCCATTTTTCCAGCGAAAGATAGCTTTCACAAAAAGAGAGATAAAATGAATCACTAACCTTTGATTATTTTCATCAGATGACACTCATAGAACTTCATGTTACACAATACATGCATGTTTTGTTTGATTAAATTCATATTAATATAAAAAAATCTGAGTTTACATTGACGCGACTAGATTCACTAGTTGCAAAAACATCAAGTGACTTTACATAGCCACATCGTTTCAACAGAAATACTCATCATAAATATAGATGATAATACAAGTTATACACATGGAATTATAGATATACCTCTCCTTAATTCAACCGGTGTCAGATTTCAAAAAAACTTTACGGAAAAATAAACCATGCAATAATCTGAGACGGAGCTCAGAACAATAGCCAAATTAGCCGCCATGTTGGACTCAACAGAAACCAGAAAATACATGATAAATGTTTCCTTACCTTTGATGAACTTCATCAGAATGCAGTCCTAGGAATCCCAGGTCCACAATAAATGCTTGATTTGTTCGTTAATGTCCGTTATTTATGTCAAATTAGCTACTTTGGTTAGCGCGTTTGGTAAACAATTCCAAAGTCACAAAGCGCCTCCACTATAACGTGACGAAATGTCCAAAAAATCCGTAACAGTCAGTAGAAACATGTCAAACGATGTACTGAATCAATCTTTAGAATGTTGTTAACATACATGTTGAATAACGTTCCAACCGGAAAATTAAATTGACTTCAGAAGAGCGGTGAAACGGAGGTCCTCCTCATGTGAAGGCGCATGGTGAATGCGTGATCAGCCCGTGGAAGTGATTACTCATTCCTGTCTCCTTCGGCCCCCCTTCACATTAGATTCATCAGACAAAGTTCTATTGACTGTTGACATCTAGTGGAAGCCGTAGGAAGTGAAAACTCATCAATGACTCGCTGTGATTTCAATGAGAGCTTGGTTGAAAATTGGCACCCCCAGAAAAAATACAAACAGGAAGTGGAACTTCTCAGGTTTTTGCCTACCATGTGAGTTCTGTTATACTCACAGACATTAATTCAAACAGTTTTAGAAACTTCAGAGTGTTTTCTATCCAATATGAATAATAATATGCATATATTAGCAACTGGGAATGAGGAGCAGGCCGTTTAATACGGGCACCTCTGTGCACCTTTCATCCAAGCTACTCAATACTGCCCCTTCAGCCATAAGAAGTCAAGGACAACAAAGTCAAGGCATTGGAGTGGCCATCACAAAGCCCTTACCTCAATCCTATAGAACATTTGTGGGCAGAACTGAAAAAGCATGTGCGAGCAAGGAGGCCTATAAACCTGACTCAGTTACACCAGCTCTGTCAGGAGGAATGGGCCAAATTTCACCCAACTTATTGTGAGAAGCTTGTGGAAGGCTACCCGAAACGTTTGACCCAAGTTAAACAATTTAAAGGCAATGCTACCAAATACTAATTGAGTGTATGTAAACTTCTGACCCACTGGGAATGTGATGAAAGAAATAAAAGCTGAAATAAATCATTGTCTCTACTATTATTCTGACATTTCACATTCTTCAAATAAAGTGGTGATCCTAACTGACCTAAGACATGGAATTTTTACTAGGATTAAATGTCTGGAATTGTGAAAAACTGAGTTTAAATGTATTTGGCTAAGGTGTATGTAATTTTCCGACATCAACTGTACATAAGAGATGAGTAATGCAAAATAAGTAAACATTATTAAAGGGACTAGTTCTCATTATTTAAGTAGCCAGTGCAAATTGAAATGGTTTAGGGTGTCAGGTAAGGTAGAGGTGATATGATCCTTGACTAGTCTCTCAAAGCATTTCATGATGACAGAAGTGAGTGCTACGTGGCAATAGTCATTTAGTCGTTACCTTTGCTTTCTTGGGTACAGGAACAATGGTGGCCATCTTGAAGCATGTGGGGACAGCAGACTGGGATAGGGAGAGATTGAATATGTCCGTAAACACACCAGCCAGCTGGTCTGCGCATGCTCTGATGCGGCTAGGGATGCCGTCTGGGCCAGCAGCCTTGCGAGGGTTAACAAGCTTAAAATGTCTTACGTTGGCCACAGAGAAGGAGAGCCCACATTCCTTGGTAGCGGGCCGCTTTTGTGGCACTGTGCTGTCCTCAATGCAGGCGAAGGCGTTTAGCTTGTCCGCAAGACGTCGGTGTCCGTGACTAGGCTGGTTTCCCCTTTGTTGTCCGTGATTGTCTGTAGACCCTGCCAAATACGTCTTGTGTTGAATTGCGACTCCACTGTCTCTATACTGACGTTTTGCCTGTTTGATTGCCTTACGGAGGGAATAACTACACTGTTTGTATTTGGCCATATTCCCAGTCACCTTGACATGAGTAAATGCAGTGGTTCACGCATTCAGTTTTGCACAAATGCTTCCATCTATCCACGGTTTCTGGTTAGGGTAGGTTTAAATAGTCAGAGTGGGTACAACATCTCCTATACACTTCATGAGAAACTCAGTCACTGTATCAGTGTATCCATCAATGTTATTCTCAGAGGGTACACGGAACATATCCCAGTCAACATGATCGAAACAATCTTGAAGTGTGGATTCCGATTGGTCAGCCCAGCCTTGAATAGTCGCTAGCACGGGTACTTCCTGTTTGAGTTTCTGCCTATAGGAAGGGAGGAGCAAAATGGAGTTGTGATCAGATTTGCCGAAGGGAGGGCAGGGGTGGGCTATGTAGGCATCTCGGAAGTTGGAGTTGCAGTGGTCGAGTGTTTCAGCAGCTCGAGTACTACAGTCAATGTGTTGATAGAACTTCGGCAGCGGTTTCCTCAAAATGTCTTTGTTAAAATCCACAACAAAAATAAATACGGCCTCAGGATATGTGGTTTCCAGCTTGCATAAAGTCCAGTGAAGGTCTTTGAGGGCTGTCGTGGTATCGGCTTGAGGGGGGAATATACACGGCTGTGACTATAACCGAAGATAATTCTCTCTTCGGAGGTAACACGGTCGGTATTTGATTGCGAGATATTGTAGGTCGGGTGAACAAAAGTACTTGAGTTCCTGTATGTTATCACAATCACACCATGAGTAGTTGATCATGAAACATACACCCCCGCCCTCCTTCCCAGAGAGATATTTATTCCTGTATGCGCGATGAACTGAGAACCCACCTATACGGACTCAGACAGTACATCCCGAGAGAGCAATGTTTCCGTGAAACAGAGTGTGTTACAATTCCTGATGTGTCATTGGAAGGAAATCCTTCCAGATAAGTCCACTCCGAACACCTCTTCTCCTCTGGCGATGTTTTGGATCAGCCTCTGGAATCGGTTAACCTGTCTAACCCCCCCACACATTCCACTGAAAAGGCAGCGCGCGAAATTCAAAAAATATTTTTTTGAAATATTTAACTTTCACACATTAACAAGTCCAATACAGCAAATGAAAGATAAACATCTTGTGAATCCAGCCAACATGTCCGATTTTTTTAATGTTTTACAGCGAAAACACCACGTATATTTATGTTAGCTCACCACCAAATACAAAAAAGCACAGACATTTCTTTCACAGCACAGGTAGCTTGCACAAAACCCCCAAATAGAGATAGAATTAGTCACTAACCAAGAAACAACTTCATCTGATGACAGTCTTAAAACATGTTATACAATAAATCTATGTTTTGTTCGAAAAATGTGCATATTTCAGGTATAAATCATAGTTTTACATTGTAGCTGCAATCACAAATATCACCAAAGCAGCTAGAACAATTACAGAGACCAACGTGAAATACCTAAATACTCATCATAAAACATTTATGAAAAATACATGGTGTACAGCAAATGAAAGATAAACATCTTGTGAATCCAGCCAATATTTCAGATTTTTTAAGTGTTTTACAGCGAAAACACAATATAGCATTATATTAGCTTACCACAATAGCCAAAAACACAACCCATTTATCAGCAGCAAAAGTTAGCGATCGCAAAAAAACAGAAAAAGATATATAATTTTTCACTAACCTTGACAAACTTCATCAGATGACAGTCCTATAACATCAGGTTATACAATACACTTATGTTTTGTTCGAAAATGTGCATATTTAGAGCTGAAATCCGTGGTTATACATTGTGAAAACGTAGCAACTTTTCCCAGAATCTCCGGATATATTTCTGACACTCACCTAATCTGACCAAAGAACTCATCATAAACTTTACTAAAAAATACATGTTGTACAGCAAATGAAAGATACACTAGTTCTTAATGCAATCGCCGTGTTAGAATTCTAAAAATAACTTTAGTACGACATACAGCTTACGTTATAGCGAGACAGCGCCTGCAATGAGGGCGGAAAATAGTACTAAACATTTTCCACAGAAATACGAAATAACATCATAAATGGTTCCTACTTTTGCTGAGCTTCCATCAGAATCTTGTACAAGGGGTCCTTTGTCCAGAACAATCGTTGTTTGGTTTTAGAATGTCCTTTTCTCCTGTCGAATTAGCAACCAAAGCTAGCCAAGTGGCGCGAAGCTGTCCATCTTCACCAAACGCAGAGAACGGAAAAAGCCAAAACTCCCGATAAACTTTCAATAATCTGATAAAACTATATTGAAAAAAACATACTTTACGATGATATTATCACATGTATCAAATAAAATCAAAGCCGGAGATATTAGCCGTCTATAACGAAAGCTTTTCAGAAGGCAATCCAGGGTTCCTTCCCGCGCCTTGCTGAACAAAGGAAATAGTGGTCACGTCATTCCAAGAGCTCTTGTTCGACCTCAGATCAAGCTAGACACCCCATTCCACCTCTCACTGCCTCTTGACATCTAGTGGAAGGCGTATGAAGTGCATGTATATCCATAGATTTCAAGCAAATGAATAGGAAGGCCCTGGAACAGAGCCTCGATTTCAGATTTTTCACTTCCTAACAGGAAGTTTGCTGCACAATGAGTTCGGTTTTACTCACAGATATAATTCAAACGGTTTTAGAAACTTGAGTGTTTTCTATCCAATAGTAATAATAATATGCATATTGTACGAGCAAGAATTGAGTACGAGGCAGTTTAATTTGGGAACGATTTTTTACAAAGTGAAAATAGCGCCCCCCTATCCCAAAGAAGTTAAACTGCCTTGGGGGGTACGAACAAAGGATCCAATTCGAGAAAGTCGTATTCCTGGTCATAATGCTGGTGAGTTACCGCCGCTCTGATATCCAAAAGTTATTCCCGGCTGTACGTAATAACACAAAAAAAATCTGGCCTAATAATCTAAGAAATAACACATACAGTCGTGGCCAAAAGTTGAGTGACACAAATATTAATTTTCACAAAGTCTGCTGCCTCAGTTTGTATGATGGCAATTTGCATATACTCCAGAATGTTATGAAGAGTGATCAGATGAAATGCAATATATTGCAAAGTCCCTCTTTGCCATGCAAATAAACTGAAACCGCCAAAAAACATTTCCACTGCATTTCAGCCCTGCCACAAAAGGACCAGCTGACATCATGTCAGTGATTCTCTTATTAACACAGGTGAGTGTTGACAAGGACAAGGCTGGAGATCACTCTGTCATGCTGATTGAGTTCGAAAAACAGACTGGAAGCTTCAAAAGGAGGGTGGTGCTTGGAATCATTGTTCTTCCTCTGTCAACCATGGTTACCTGCCAGGAAACACGTGCCGTCATCATTGTTTTGCAAAAAAAGGACTTCACAGGCAAGGATATTGCTGCCAGTAAGATTGCACCTAAATCAACCATTTATCGGATCATCAACAACTTCAAGGAGAGTGGTTCAATTGTTGTGAAGAAGGCTTCAGGGCGCCCAAGAAAGTCCAGCAAGCGCCAGGACCATCTCCTAAAGTTGATTCAGCTGCGGAATCGGGGCAACACCAGTACGGAGCATGCTCAGGAATGGCAGCAGGCAGGTGTGAGTACATTAGCACGCACAGTGAGGCGAAGAATTTTGGAGGATGGCCTGGTGTCAAGAAGGGCAGCAAAGAAGCCACTTCTCTACAAGAAAAACATCAGGGACAGACTGATATTCTGCAAAAGGTACAGGGATTGGACTGCTGAGGACTGGGGTAAAGTCATTTTCTCTGATGAATCCCCTTTCTGATTGTTTTGGGCATCCAGAAAAAAGCTTGTCCGGAGAAGGTGAGCGCTACCATCAGTCCTGTGTCATGCCAACAGTAAAGCATCCTGAGACCATTCCTGTGTGGGGTTGCTTCTCAGCCAAGGGAGTGTGCTCACTCACAATTTTGCCTAAGAACACAGCCATGAATAAAGAACGGTACCAACACATCCTGGATGGTTGGGAGAGCAACTTCTCCCAACCATCCAGCAAAAGTTTGGTGACGAACAATGCCTTTTCCAGCAGGATGGAGCACCTTGCAATTAGGCAAAAGTGATAACTAAGTGGCTCGGGGAACAAAACATCAATATTTTGGGTCCATGGCCAGGAAACTCCCCAGACCTTAATCCCATTGAGAACTTGTGGTCAATCCTCAAGAGGCGGGTGGACAAACAAAAACCCACAAATTCTGACAAACTCCAAGAATTGATTATGCAAAATGGGCTGCCATCAGTCAGGATGTGGCCCAGAAGTTAATTGACAGCATGCCAGGGCGGATTGCAGAAGTCTTGAAAAAGAAGGGTCAACACTGCAAATATTGACTCTTTGCATCAACTTCATGTAATTGTCAATAAAAGCCTTTGACACTTATGAAACACTTGTAATTACACTTCAGTATTCCATAGCAACATCTGACAAGAATATCTAAAGACACTGAAGCAGCAAACTTCGTGGAAATTAATATTTGTGTCACTCAACTTTTGGCCATGACTGTACAAAAACAAAATATTGTAAAGTTGCCTAGGAGCTAGAAGCACGAAGCACGGCTGCACTATCTGTCGGTGCCATTTCTGGCTATTCTACAGTTAACCATTTAAATGTAATGACAAAATGTTGATTTCCGCCTAAATAGATATACCCAAAAGTTACTGCTATTCATGTGTAATTGCATGATTCTGACATGCCAAAACTTGGTATATTTGGAAAGAAGACATCTGTGAGATGAGGAAATAAGATAGGAAGATCAGAAGATAGGAGTTACATAGTTCAGAATACACAAGATCACGCACACACAAAATAACCGTTTATTTTTTTTATTTTGAAAGTCATCTTTCAATGACAATCTATTGGTGAATTGATTCCCAGAGCTGTAAACACATTAGATGGCTTCCACAACATGTGAACAATCAGGAAAAAAAACTGGATTGATAGACCTAAACTAAAAATGGACAGATGGTGTTAGGTGTGGTCACAGGACGTTTTCGAAGTGTCCCTAAACCTCTCCAAAGTGGCATATATTGGTATTTTCTTCTTGAACTGCACTGTTGGTTAAGGGCTTGTAAGTAAGCATTTCACGGTAAAGTCTACACTTGTTGTAGTCGGCGCATGTGACAAATAAAGTTTGATTTGATTTGTCTGTAAATAAGACAATTCCAGTGCCATTACATATTTGCAATCCCTAAATGCTATTTGTTCAGCGTAAAAACACAATTTCTACCATATCAACCTCACTTAAACATTGTGGTGGTGTTATGGGTTATCCAGAGTACATTCAAGTGTCCTTTCAACCTCTCCAAAGTGTCCGAATGTGGTAATTGCACTGTGGATGTGCCTAAAAGTTATTGTTCACTATAAAAACAAAATCTCTACAACACCAACATCTCTCAAACACTGTGGTAGTGTCGGGGGACATACAGGGCATATCCAAGTGTTTTTTAACCTTCCAAAGTGCCTGAAAGTTTAGCCTAGGCATATCCAATGTATTGGTCCCACATACAAATGAACTGTTTACAAAAACAATATAAAAGCAACAGATACACAAGTTCCAGTCAAAACTTTGGACACACCTACTCATTCCTGGATTTTCTTTATTTTTTTACATAGTAAAATAATAGTGACAACATCAAAACTATGAAATAACACATATGGAATCATGTAGTAACAAAAACAAAAGTGTTAAACAAATCAAAATATATTTTATATTTGAGATTCTACAAAGTAGCCAACCTTTGCCTTGATGACAGCTTTGCACACTTGACATTCTCTCAGCCAGCTCCATGAGGTAGTCACATGGAATGCATTTCAATTAACAGGTGTGCCTTATTAAAAGTTAAGGAAAGAGATTCCACAAATTAATGCATTTGAGACAATCAGTTGTGTTGTGACAAGGTATGAGCGGTATACAGAAGATAGCCCTATTAGGTAAAAGACTAAATCCATATTATGGCAAGAACAGCTCAAATAAGCAAAGAGAAACGACAGTCCATCATTATTTTAAGACATGAAGGTCAGTCAACACGGAGCATTTCAAGAACTTGCAGTCACAAAAACCATTGCGCGCTATGATGAAACTGGCTCTCATGAGGACCGCCACAGGAAAGGAAGACCCAGAGTTACCTCTGCTGAAGAAGATAAGTTCATTAAAGTTACCAGCCTAAGAAATAGTCGAATTGCTGCAAAGAAACCACTACTAAAGCACAACAATAAAAAGAAGAGACTTACTTGGGCCAAGAAACACAAACAATGAACATTAGACCAGTGGAAATCTGTCCTTTGGTCTGATGAGTAAAAATGTGCGATTTTTGCTTCCAACCGCCGTGTCATTGTGAGAGACAAAGTAGGTGAAAGGATGATCAACGCATGTGTGGTTCCCACCGTGAAGCATGGAGGTGGTGGTGTGATGGTGCCACTGTCTGTGATTTATTTAGAATTCAAGGCACACTTAACCAGCATGGCTACCACAGCATTCTGCAGCGATACGCCATCCAATCTGGTTTGCGCTTAGTGGGACTATCATTTGTGTTTCAAAGGGACAATGACCCAAAACACCTCCAGGCGGTGTAAGGGCTATTTGTCCAAGAAGGAGAGTGATCGAGTGCTGCATCAGATGACCTGGCCTCCACAATCACCCGACCTCAACCTAATTGAAATGGTTTGGGATGAGTTGGACGGCAGAGTGAAGGAAAAGCAGCCAACAAGTGCTCAGCATATGTGGGAACTCCTTCAAGACTGTTGGAAAAGCATTCCAGGTGAAGCTGGTTGAGAGAATGCCAACAGTGTGCAAAGCTGTCATCAAGGCAAAGGGTGGCTAATTTGAATAATCTCAAATATAACATTTGTTTGATTTGTTTAACACTTTTTTGGTTAATACATGATTCTATATGTGTTATTCCATAATTTTGATGTCTTCACTATTACTCTATAACGTAGAAAATTGTAAAAATAAAGAAAACCCTTGACTGAGTAGGTGTGTCCAAACTTTTTACTGATACTGTACATAAAAAACGGACTTGGTTACACACGTGTCCTTCACAAAAAAAGGTGCAAAAATAGAAATAAGCTTTACTATTTACAAATGGCAGTCGTGCTTGTTTTACATCCCAGGTGTAGATGATTAGACTTCACTTTCACCGTAGCTTGTGCATGTCGTGAGTCTTTGAAGCAGTCCCTCTCTACCAGGAAACAAAAAGCAAACTGGCATTTCGGACAGAAGATCTGGCATTTTACCCTCCACCCTTGTTTTGTGCAATGCTTGTAGATTTTCCTTTGGTCATGTGTGTTAGATAGTGGCGCTTACCTTGAGTGTGTGGTCTTGTGATGGTTGTGAGGTTGCTTTGGGCCCCCAATTCCGCTATTTCCAACACCAGCTGCTCTCGGAAGGCCAACTGGGAAAGAGGAGCTTGACCTTTTGCTTTGGCCATATGCTTGTGGAGAATGAAACTATTTACTGTAGCAATGTCCACAAAGTGTTAAAAAAAAAAAAAAAATCTACCACTTCCTGGTCTTGTGGAAGACCTGGTAGTAGCCTATCAGAACATCAGATAGGTCGACACCCCCCACGATAGCATTGTAGTCCTTCACAGAAACAGGAATTGGGATATTCTTCCTTTTTCATCCTCCTTGAGACATGGTTGTTATTGAATGCCTTATGCTGTGTGGTGAGTATGGTTACTTCCCTAGTGATCTTCCATTTCACAAAAAGCAGCTTGTTAGTCCTGATTGACCGTATGGTCCCCCTCTCTGCTGTCTTTGTCATGTTATTTACCTTGGTCTTGGGGAAACCAATTCTGTTAGGATGAATGGTGCCACAAGACATTATTTTCTTTTTCAAGAGGTCTATTAAAGTGGATGTGGAACCATCAGATGGGGTGATTGACACAGCAGGTGTAGATGTTGACCGGCGGCGGCGCTTGCTGGGGAGGGATGGCTTCCAAATGTCATCATCCAAATCCTCTGATTCCTCCACTCTGTTGTGAATTAAATAAATGGATATATTGTTGAAGACACAGAATTACAGTTGACTATATTTATAAAATATTACTGTAAAGTAAACACACTAAGCCTAAACTGTATCTATACAGTGACTCACATAGGTGTGAAGTACACAAAATGCAAACAGTGAGAACCACAAATAAACAATGGCTAGGAGAGTTTAGTGGCCTCTCCAAAGTTACAAGGATGAAACTTAGAACAGTGAACTAATATGAAACATAGGCCTATGTAACAAGTCATTTCTATGTAAACTAAATCCAAAGCACAAATAGCAGATCCAAAGCACAAATAGCAGAAAACTTATCAAAAATTAAATGCATTTCGTAAATTATCGATATAAAGTCATGAAAATAATTTACTTACAGGGCTAAAAGTGGATCCAATCCTTCTAGAAAGCAATCTTCCTCGGCTGAGTCGAAATAATCGTCGCCCAAATCGCTCCCCTGATCCGAGATCGGTATACATAGCTGCCTTTTTTCGAGCTTCGTGTTCGATATTCTAAATCCCCCCCCCCTTTTTTCTTCATTGAGAAGCGATATTTTATGCTAAAGCGATGAAATTATAGAGAGGAAATCTGTTTACAATGTAATGTAGCGTGCTCGGTGTGTCTCGTCTCTGAGCCAGGTAGCAATAGTTTGCATTACGCATAAAAGGTTCTAGGCCTTGCTTTGTCCCACCCAGGCCAACGGCATATCCCTGAAAAGCTTATCCCATTGGCTACAAGACTGTCAAGGTGCCATAGTGGCCCTGTGTAATGGATGCCTACGGCATGTAAGCAGGTGACGTCATATTTTTGATGAGCAAAGAGTCACTTGGTGGACATTCGATGTTGCCATTAAGTCATACATCATTAGATAACATTGGTAATAGGCTAGATTTGTTCCTACCAACCTAAGGATTAATTTCATACCCCCATGTAGCTATAGGTCAAACACAGACCAAATGGAAGCTTACCTTGTAAGATGTTTGCTGTTTGATGAAAACATTGTGTAAAATAAACATTTTGACTCTCGGGGCTGGTGATCAATAACAGTATGTCACAGACTGACAAATAAGACATCATCATGATCTGCAGAGTCCCGGCTCTCAGTGGTGTGAATCGACGTATTCTGTGTTTATTTCGTTTATGCTCCACAGCGCTAACAGGAATGTAGGTAGCAACTATCTTGAAATTAGGTCATTGGCTTGGCCTGCCCTTAAACATTCGTATGCCCATATATTGTAGTAAGTCAAATCAAAGTTTATTTGTCACGTGCGCCAAATACAACAGGTGTAGACTTTACAGTGAAATGCTTACTTACAGGATCTAACCAATAGTGCAAAAAAGGTATTAGGTGAACAATAGGTAAGTAAAGAAATAAAACAGCAGCAAAAAGACAGGCTATATACAGTAGCAAGGCTACATATAGACACCGGTTAGTCAGGCAGATTGAGGTCACACCAAATATTTTAAGGCACAGATCAATAACCAAGATACTCAGCTTTCTGCAGACACCCTGCTTTTGCAGCTAGGGGCTACCGTTCTCATTGAACTGAATTGAATAAAAAATTAAAAATCTAATAGGCTCCCCAAATATGGGGACTTTAAATTTAAGTAGGGATGCATGATATCAGAATCGGACGATATTAGCCAAAAATGCCAACATCGGACCAATGTCTAGTTTAACACCGATGTCAAAGCTGACATGCAAACCTATATAACGTTAGGTAGATGACGTAATGACGCCACGAAAAATACAATGCTACACGCGCAACACAGTATTCCTAACCTGGCCCACAATGTCTGCTGTGTGGATCTACTTTGAAGTTTCAAAGGAAGATAACAAAAAGGCCATATGCAACATTTGTGCTGCTATTATTTCCTGAGGGGAGAAAGTGAAATCTTTCAATACCACAAACCTAATTACTCATTTGAAAGTGCATCACCCCCAGACGTTCAGCAACTACCTAGAACAAAAGCAGAAAAAAAACTAAGTGCACACTTCCAACAACTAAACAAGTTCAAGTTGAGCAGTCATTTGAAAGAGTAAGAACATTTCAGCGAGACACCTCAAAGGTAAAATCCATTAACGCCAAGATAATGGAATTCATTGCCCTTGACAATCAACCGTTCTCTGTCGTGGATGGTGTTGGCTTTCGCCGACTGGTCGGGCACCTCGAGCCCCGGTACACACTACCAAGCAGGCACTATTTTTCAGATGTTGCCCTACCGGAGTTACACAGTATCGTTGAAACGCACATTCATGAGCTACTTGCTATGGGCATCACTGCTATTAGTTTCACAACTGACATTTGGACCATCGATATCAGCCCCATGAGCATGCTGAGTCTAACAGCACAGTGGGTCGACAAGGATTTCGTACTGAGGAAAGCCTTATTGCATGCTCGAGAATGTGCTGATTCTCATACTGCTGCTGCCATTTCAATGGCATTTGAGAACATGTTAGAAACTTGGAAACATGAAAACACTAGCTAGCTCCATTTGTACAACTGACTGGAGAAATAAGCTCATCAACTGCACCTGGAGCAGATGTGACACCCTCTGTCATGGCATTGAAACGCCTGCTCAACAAAACTTGCAAAAGTACTCTACTAGAGGCTGTGAACAAGTAACTTGTGTCATTCTCTCCGAGCCTCTTTACTGTGTTGCCAGCATGCTCGATGCTAGGTACAAGGACCGCTACTTCGATGCAGACAAGAAACAGGGTTTACGTGACACAGCTGGACAAGATGGAAACGGACACAGTGACAGTGCGCACTGAAGAGACCCGCTGACAGAAGAGGCCACGGACAGACAGAGCTGAAACTTCACTGCTTGACATGTATGATGACATCCTGGTTGAGAATGAAACGATTGAACAAATTAACAACGAAACAGCACAGCTAGTAAGTGAAAGAAATAGGTTTTGATTATGTTTTACTGGTAATGGGGACATGTGTAAATGGCAACAAAATAATGTTTTGGTCAGTGTTTGTTTTAACTATAACTGTACTAGAATGCTAAAAAGGCAGCAAAAAAAAATATTATCGGGTATCGGTCAAAAATGTCATAATGGTGCATCCCTACATTTAAGGGGTTAACATTAGTATGTTTATCTTCTCTCAGACAGAGAAGTGGGCATCTCTATCACCATCTAATAGGGGAGGAAGGCTGGGGGAGGAGGAAGGAGTATCAACCACTGTGTGGGGATGATCTCCTATTGAGAACAGTATTAGGTCCATTCAGCTTCTCCACCTCCTCCTAATGACAACAATATCCCATTAATACCTGGGGAGGGGAATGCAAAGGCAGGCAGACAGGGTGTGTGTGTGGAGTTAATGTATACAAAAAAAGAGCAACTACTACCAGTTGTGTTGAAGGGAAACATTTCCACATCAGACTTAGATCGGAATGTTAGCTTTTTGTCTACTTACACATACACGATTCAGAGTGAAGATACCCGATTTCAAGTTTTCATAACTATCGGTAATCTGCCTTTTTGGATGTCGATTATGGCCGATTACATTGCAATCCATGAGGAAACTGCGTGGCAGGCCGACCACCTCTTACACCAGTGTAGCGTCAAAATGACCTTGTGGCTGCAAGGAGCCAAGATAAGTTGCTAGCTAGCATTAAACTTATCGTATAAAAAAATATAAAAAATCTTCACATATTCACTAGTTATCATCAACCATGTGTGGTTATTACTAGGTTAACTAGCTTGTCCTGCTTTGCATATAATCAATGCGGGGGCCTGTTAATTTATCATCGAATCACAGCCTACTTCAACTTCGCCAAACAGGAGATGATTTAACAAAAGCGCATTCGTGAAAAAAGCACGTAAGTTGCACAAATGCACCTAACCATAAACATCAATGCCTTTCTTAAAATCAACACACAGAAGTATATTTTTTTAAACCTGCATATTTAGTTAAAATAAATGCATGTTAGCAGGCAATATTAACTAGGGAAATTGTGTCACTTCTCTTGCGTTCAGTGCAAGCCGAGTCAGGGTATATGCAACAGTTTGGGCCGTCTGGCTCGTTGCAAACTGTGTTTCTTCCTAACAAAGACCGTAATTAATTTGCCAGAATTGTACATAATTATGACATAACATTGAAGGTTGTGCAATGTAACAGCAATATTTAGACTTAGGGTTGCCACCCGTTCCGACAAAATACAGAATGGTTCCGTACTTCACTGAAAGAATAAACGTTTTGTTTGCGAAATTATAGTTTCCGGATTTGACCATATTAATAACCAAAGGCTCGTATTTCTGTGTGTTTATTGTAATTAAGTCTATGATTTGATATTTGATAGAACAGTCTGACTGAGTGGTGGTAGGCAGCGGCAGGCTCGTAAGCATTCATTAAAACAGCACTTTACTGAGTTTGCGAGCAGCTCTTAGCAATGCTTGAAGCACAGCGCTGTTAATGACTTCAAGCCTATCAACTCCTGAGATTAGGCTGGCAATACTAAAGTGCCTATAAGAACATCCAATAGTCAAATGTGTATGAAATACAAATGGTATAGAGATAAATAGTCGACGCGTCATAATTCCTATAACTACAACCTAAAACTTCTTAAACTGGGAATATTGAAGAACTGGGAATATTAAACCACCAGCTTTCATATGTTCTCATGTTCTGAGCAAGGAACTTAAACGGTAGCTTTTTTACATGGCACATATTGCACTTTTACTTTCATCTCCAACACTGTGTTTTTGCAATATTTAAACCAAATTGAACATTTCATTATTTATTTGAGACTAAATAGATTGTTATGTATTATGTTAAAATAAAAGGGTTCATTGTTCATTCAGTATTGTTGTAATTGTAATTATTCCAAATATATATAAAAAACTGATGATTAATCGGTATCGGCTTTCTTTGGTCCTCCAATAATCGGTATCGGCATTGAAAAATCATAATCGGTCGACCGCTAGCCTCAATCCCAAAACACAGAAAGGAAACAAACAAAAAAACAACATTAGCTACAACTGTAGCAGAGTTACACATGGATGGTGATGAAATACTGTAGCCTCTCTCTCCCCCCTCGCTCACTCTGTCACACACATTCCAGCAACAGTGGTTTATCAGGGCTGTGTCGAGGCCTGTCTGCTGCGGTAGTGTCAGTGTGTTAACACACCATTAATCGCTATGAGATACATCACACTGCTCAGAGTCAGAGCGCACACACACACAACTCATCATTCACTGTCCCTTATAACACACTTATAACAGACATCCCACACAGTCGATACACACACCGCCAGACACCACACACAGACCATACACCACACACAGACCATACACCACACAGACAGCTATGTTAGTACAGCAGCCTTACTTGCAAAAATTATAAGAACAATAACAGTGGCCGTATGTGATGCATGTTCCTGCGTGCATGTGACTGACTCACCGTCCTGGCGCCGGGTGAGAGGACTCCCGGAGAAAGGTAGGGGTTGCCAAGGTTCCCCAAGTGTCCCAGGTTGGCTAGGCTACCCAGGTCAGGGATCATCAGTAAAGGATAGCCAGCGTACAGAGATGCCTTGAACAACCCACTGTCGTGTTGCTGTCTCCTCAGAGCTGGGAGAGAGGGAGAGAGAGACACTGTATATAGACATATTGACATTTGAAATGTCTTTATTCTTTTGGAACTTCTGAGAGTGTAATGTTTACTGTTAATTTTCATTTATTTAACTTTTGTTTATTATCTACTTCACTTGCTTTGGCAAGGTTAACATATGTTTCCCATGTCAATAGATCCCTTAATTGAATTGAAAAAAATTGAGACAGAGTTAACTTCAACAACCACTGACCAACTGCCTCCTCAGAGCTGGGGGATAGACTAGGGATGGGTTGTTGTCAATCTATTATAATCTGTTTAGTTGCTTTGTTAGCATGTAAGACAGTGACTTCTCTTGTCAACAGGGCTCATTGAATTGAGAGAGAAAGGGAGGGTGTGGGAGATAGGGGGGGGAAATGAGGCTGGAGAGAGGAGGATTCTGGAGGAAGAACTGAGCGATTTCCACTAGATGTTCCAGCTGCAAAGTCATAATTGGCTATAACACAAAAATGTATATAATCAAACATTTGCTTGTTGGTCTTAATTTAAGTTTAGGCATTCGGTTTTGCAGTGTGTTTAAGGTTATGTTTAAAATCAGATTGTATGACTGTGCCAGCTAGTGACCATTCTGCAGAGCTGCCGCCAAGGCAAGAATGCTTGTGGTTGTTGATTTATTGCTATATGCTCTGTGTTTCTTGTAAGGGGTGTAAGATGACCTAACTCTTTCAATACAGCTTTTTTAAATGAATTGAGAAATAAAGGAATGGACTGGGAGGGAGAGATAAAGGAGGAGAGGATGAAGAGAGGGATATAGAGAAAAGTGGGGGAGAGGGGGACACTCATATGAAAGATCAAAGTGAGAGTTACAGGTATACAGTGTTGTAGTTTTACTATGAGTTTGTGGTGTTTTACCTTCTGCAACGAACTCTCTCTGTCTGACATAACTCTCCCAATCCGGTATGTGATGCTGGGGACGTCTATGACTGACTGCCTGCTGACAAACACACACAAACGTTGTTTGCCAAAAAACACTGGAGATTGGTAGCTAGAAGAAAACGGTTAGTACCGTAGTTGTTTATATAGTGATTCAATCGTCTGTCCCTAGCTGGCTAGTTAGTAAAGTTAGCTACCTCGGAGTCAGACGAACTGCTGTTGTTCTCCGTCTCGTTGACCAGTGAAGACTTGACATCGTCCAGGTCCCGCTCAGAGGACACATTCTCGGCGGTCTTTTCCTCCTGCTCCCCCTCATCTTTAAACGAGATCAACTCGTCGTTGGCTCCCAAATCATCTCCTCCTCCTCCGTTCAGCTGCGGCATCTTGAATTTCTAAAAACACACTCACTGTTGTCTTGCCGTGGAAGTGATGTCGTACCCACCGAGTTTCAAAACACCCTGCTAACGTTAGCTAGCTAGTACACTGTATTATTTGGATTTCCAGTGGTTGTAACGAGATTAGCCATGAACAAGACTAGTTGTTGCAAACTCTGCAAAAATAAGCATCCAACGACTGTTCATTGTTAGCTAGCTAACGTTAGTTAGCCATGCTAAGCTAACTAGTTAACTAGCTAGTCGATTCCTGGAGTTGTTCCACTCGTTTCTTGTCGCGTATTTTATTTTGGGCTAGAAAAACAGGCTAACGTTACAACCCACATCGACGATTCCACGAATAATCGTATACTGGTGTAAAAACAACTAGCAATCTCTTAAAACTGAAAGGGAAAACGAAAACAATGGAAAGTTGTACGTCGCAGAAGTTTAAAACACGCACGCACATAAGTTTGTCCTCCTGCACATACGTTGTCCTCCTACTTAACGTTACCCTCCCGAGTAAAATCAGCCCGAAGAAAAGTCAGCTCACAAGCCTACTTTCTTAATTATTTTGTCGTCCATTATCCTTCAAAAATAGAAAATGCAATCCTTGCGAGTTTGAGAAAAAGTTGAGAAAAACAAAAAGTCGCTGGTTGTGTAGCGTGTATATGGTCGCGTGGGAAATAATACAAGTCGCTTGGTGTTTCTGAGGTGGAGTGGAAGGAAGAGCTAGGCCGCCGCCGGGAGACGTGGGTGGGGGAGGAGGGAAAACGGGAGAAGGGAGACTGAGGGAAGACTGGGGGTGGGGGAGGAGGGAAAACGGGAGACTGGAGGAAGAAAGTGGGTAGAGGTGGCGTTTGGGCAGAGTAATTCCAGTCCAGCTATCAACGATGTATGTGTCAATGGCGCCAGGAGTTTTTCCCATCTGATTTCTTGAGCTGAAAAAAAATATTGGTCAGGGGGAAAGTATATCTATGCAATGTCTGGATTCCCAGCCAGATCACCCGTGATACAGTGGTATAAGGCACTGTATCTCAGTGCAAGAGGCGTCATTACAGTCCCTGGTTCGAATCCAGGCTGTATCACATCAGGCTGTGATTGGGAGTCCCATAGGGTGGCGCACAATTAAAAATACAAATCAGTTTGCCTCCGCACTGAATATCGCTCAGTTTTACTGTTGTTTCACCACACTGAATTATATTGGATTCCAGCTGGCTTCATGTGCATATTCATAGGAGAGAACTGAAGGATGTAATGGTAGGCTAATGATTATGATGAAGATAATGGTGTTGATAATGCCCGCTCTTCTTCTCTCTTTAATCTTTGTGTGTGTACTTTTTTCTGTGGGACTGTAACCCGAGCCCTCCCTTGGTCTGTTATCAGCTCTAACACCCCCCCATATATGTTTATGTGACTGCAGGTCCTTGCTACAAAATTGACACTCAACCCTCTAGCAAACCACAGGCATTTCCAAGCTAACATAATACTATTGCACAATAGTGTGTTTGTGCATGTGTGTGTAGTGCAAACGTGTGTGTGATGGGGGTGTTGGGAATGATGAGTGTCATGCCCCCCTCCCTCATAATAAAACCACCCACCAACGAGCAAAGGAGACAAGGGCTTAGACTGCATCTGAAATAGTGTGTGTGTGTGTGTGTGTGTGTGTGTGTGTGTGTGTGTGTGTGTGTGTGTGTGTGTGTGTGTGTGTGTGTGTGTGTGTGTGTGTGTGTGTGTGTGTATTTGTGTCTACGCCTCTATGTCTGTCTGTGTACATTGGTGAAAAGGAATTCCCTCTTTTGTTCCTGAGAAAGCTAGTGTATGTTCAGTATGTGTGTGTGTGTGTGTATCTGTGTGCATGTGTAAAAGAGGAAGCTGTAGGGTGCTCATCTACACACAGAGAGAGAGAGAGCATGCACGAGAGAGAGGAAGAGAGAGAGAGAGGGATGGCAGGGATAGAAAAGGAGGGAGAGAGGGAACTGCTCACCAACAGCAAAGAGATAATGAGATAGAGAGTATTTGATAGGATAGAGAAAGAGTGGAGATCTACTTATCAACAAGGCTGATGTTTGTGAACCTTCTGTAGTCTAACCAGCAATCACCTTCAGTCCCTTTACAGTAGACTCTTCCACCACCTGAATAGTTAGCAGGAAGCATTTAGTCTGCCAACCTGCTTGTACTGAAGAACTTGCGGTACTGCAGCACCAATCTAAAAAATTTGACTTTTCCGGTTCTGCCCTGACCGGTTTCTTTCTTTCTCTCTCTCTCTCTCTCTCTTTCTCTCTTACTCTCTCTCTCTCACACACACACACACACACACACACACACTGCCCCGACAAGTTTCAGAGGGGTGTGTGTGTAGTAGTTCCTTCATACTGAATCAGCTCGGACAGCCTGTGTGTGTTAGCGGTCCTCTTTCCTTGATTTCTCTAGGTAGAATATTTAAATCTTACTTTGACACAGAGAGGAGACCATTCTTTTGCCGATTTGGTCCTGATCCATCCCAGTTTTGACAAAGCTGAAAGAATCCCCTTGGTACAAGACTCGCTTGTCATTGGAAGTTCTACCTTTACCCACTAGAGTGCTCTTTCATCATTCAGTATATCTCAGCTACTCCAACTGAAGAGACCATTTCTTATTTCCTGGATAAAGTGTTGGTGCTGCGTTTTCTTTGACGCGGTGGATGCCACGGCACAGATAGACACACAGGAGAATGTCGGTGAATCTCAGTAAAAATGGAGCAGCGCTCACGGCCGCGTATAAAGAAGTGGTGGATGTGAAGTCTGATACCAACTGGTGAGCAAGAACTGAGAGAAGGATTAGATCAGTTGATTTGGTATCACAGTTGTATCTGTATGTGTGTGTTTGTGATTCAGCAATGACAAGAGAGAGAGAATCTTCCAGTTGTTTTTCTGTCTGTCTACAGGGCTCTGTTCACCTATGAGGGGAACACCAATGACATCCGCCTGGCAGAGAAGGGAGGTGAGTGTGGGTCTGCAATATGAGTTGTTTGTGCATGTGTGTAATGGGGGGGGGTTCAGGGAACTTGTTGTATGATAACTGAAAACTGAAGATACACCACACCACGTAGGCTTTAGTTTAGCTGGCTGACATGGTCATCAGTAACGTTGACGACCCACGTTCGATTTGTGTGTTTGTGTATGTGTATCTGTATGTAGACGGCGGTCTGGAGGAGATGGTGGAGGAGTTGAGCAGTGGGAAGGTGATGTATGCCTTCTGTCGTGTCAAGGACCCCAACTCTGGCCTGTGTAAATATGTCCTCATCAACTGGGTAAGTAGCACACACAGACACACACACACACACCACCCTCGAAGCATAACGATCACTAGAGACCTTTGTCAAATCAGCCATTCACCTTTGTGTGTGTGTGTGTTTTAGACAGGTGAAGGGGTAAAGGACTCTCGGAAAGGACAGTGCGCCAACCATGTCATTTCCATGGGTAACTTCCTACGGGTGAGTTTTACCTGCTTTAAAGAGAGAGATGCTCCAAAATGTTAATTCTCTAAAATCGCGCTGTGTAGACTCTCTCTCTTACCAATCTCTTTCCTGCAGGGTGCCCATGTGACCATCAATGCACGGGGAGAGGATGACGTGGAGCCAGAGAGCATCATGGGTAAAGTGGCCAAGGCGTCGGGGGCCAACTTTAACTTTCGCAAAGAGACACAGAAATACAGCGATGTACCCAGTGGACCTGTGGTGAGAACACACACACACTCACGCACACACACAAGCATACACACACACACACAGAGTAATGTGTTGTTGTGTTTCAGGGGTCGGTGTACCAGAAGACTAATGCTGTGGATGAGATTCTGCAAACCAAAGAGACACAGAAATATGACATACCCAGAGGGCCTGTGGTGAGAACACACACACACACACACACATACAAAACAGTGTAGTTATTCCCTCTTCAATGCAATCAAACAGGCAAAACGTCAGTGTAGAGCCAAAGTGTAGTTGCAATTCAACGTCTCAGACACGAGACATATGTGGCAGGGTCTACAGACAATCACGGACTACAAAAGGAAAACCAGCCACATCACGGACACCGACCTCTTGGTTCCGGACAAGCTAAACACCTTCTTCGCCCGCTTTGCGGATAACACAGTGCCACCGACGCGGCCCGCTACCAAGGACTGTGGGCTCTCCTTCTCCGTGGCCGTCGCGAGTAAGACATTTAAGCGTGTTATCCCTCACAAGGTTGCTGGCCCAGACAGCATCCCTAGCCGCGTCATCAGAGCATGCGCAGACTAGATGGCTGGTGTGTTTACGGACATGTTCAATCTCTCCATATCCCAGTCTGCTGTCCCCACATGCTTCAAGATGGCCACATTTACATTTAAGTCATTTAGCAGACGCTCTTATCCAGAGCGACTTACAAATTGGAAAGTTCATACATATTCATCCTGGTCCCCCCGTGGGAATTGAACCCTGGTCCCCCCGTGGGAATTGAACCCACAACCCTGGCGTTGCAAGCGCCATGCTCTACCAACTGAGCCACACGGGACCATACCAACTACCAACTGAGCCACCATTGTTCCTGTACCCAAGAAAGCAAAGGTAACTGGACTAAATGACTATTGCCCCTTAGCTGTCACTTCTGTCATCATGAAGTGCTTTGAGAGGCTAGTTAAGGATCATATCACCTCTACCTTACCTGTCACCTTAGACCCACTTCAGTTTGCATACTGCCCCAATTGATCCACAGACGATGCAATCGCCATCACACTGCACACTGCCCTATCCTATCTGGACAAGAGGAATACCTATGTAAGAATGCTGTTCATTGACTATAGCTCAGCATTCAACATCATAGTACCCTCCAAGCTCATCATTAAGCTTGAGGCCCAGGGTCTGAACCCCACCCTGTGCAACTGGGTCCTGAACTTCCTGACGGGCCGCCCAGGTGGTGAAGGTAGGAAACAACACATCCACTTCGCTGATCCTCATAACTGGAGCCCCACAAGGATGCGTGCTCAGCACTCTTCTGTACTCCCTGTTCACCCATGACTGCGTGGCCAAGCACGCCTCCAACTCAATCATCAAGTTTGCAGATGACACAACAGCAGCAGACTTGATTACCAACAATGACGAGACAGCCTACAGGGAGGAGGTGAGGGCTCTGGGAGTGTGGTGCCAGGAAAATAACCTCTCACTCAATGTCAACAAAACAAAGGAGATGATCGTGGACTTCAGGAAACAGCAGAGGGAGTATCCCCATATCTACATCGACGGGACCGCAGTGGAGAAGGTGGAAAGCTTCAAGTTCCTCTGCGTACAAATCACTGACAAACTGAAATGGTCCACCCACACGGATAGTGTGGTGAAGAAGGCGCAACAGCGCCTCTTTAATCTCAGGAGGCTGAATAAATTTGGCTTGGCACCTAAAACCCTCACAAACGTTTACAGATGCACAATTGAGAGCATCCTGTTGGGCTGTATCACCGCCTGGTACGGCAACTGCACAGCGCGCAATCGCAGGGCTCTTCAGAGGGTGGAGCGGTCTGCCCAATGCATCACCAGAGGCAAACTACCTGCCCTCCAGGACACCTACAGCACCTGATATCACAGGAAGGCCAAAAAGATCATCAAGGACAACAACTACCCGAGCCACTGCCTGTTCACCCCGCTATCATCCAGAATGCGAGGTCAGTACAGGTGCATCAAAGTTCGGACTGAAAGACTGAAAAACAGCTTCTATCTCAAGGCCATCAGACTGTTAAATAGCCATCACTAGCACATTAGAGGCTGCTGCCTATATACAGTTGAAGTCGGAAGTTTACATACACTTAGGTTGGAGTCATTAAAACTCGTTTTTCATCCACTTCACAAATTTCTTGGTAACAAACTAACGTTTTGGCAAGTCGGGTAGGACATCTACTTTGTGCATGACACAATACATTTTTCCAACAATTGTTTGCATTCAGATTATTTCACTTATAATTCACTGTATCACAATTCCAGTGGGTAAGACGTTTACATACACTAAGTTGACTATGCCTTTAAACAGCTTGGAAAATTCCCCAAAATTATGTCATGGCTTTAAAGGCTTCTGGTAGGCTAATTGACATCATTTGAGTCAATTGGAGGTGTACCTGTGAATGTATTTCAAGGCCTACCTTCAAACTCAGTGCCTCTTTGCTTGACATCATGGGAAAATCAAATGAAATCAGCCAAGACCTCAGAAAAAAATGGTAGACCTCCACAAGTCTGGTTCATCCTTAGGAGCAATTTCCAAACGCCTGAAGGTACCACGTTCATCTGTACAAACAATAGTATGCAAGTATAAACACCATGGGACCACGCAGCCGTCATACCTCTCAGGAAGGAGACATCTTCTGTCTCCTAGAGATGAACGTACTTTGGTGCGAAAAGTGCAAATCAATTCCAGGACAACAGCAAAAGACCTTGTGAAACAGGTACAAAAGTATCTATATCCACAGTAAAACGAGTCCTAAATCAACATAACCTGAAAGGCCGCTCAGCAAGGAAGAAGCCACTGCTCCCAAACCGTGATAAAAAAGCCAGACTACGGTTTGCAACTGCACATGGGGACAAAGATCATACTTTTTGGAGAAATGTCCTCTGGTCTAATGAAACAAAAATAGAACTGTTTGGCCATAATGACCATCGTTATATTTGGAGGAAAAAGGGGGAGGCTTGCAAGCCGAAGAACACCATCCCAACCGTGAAGCACAGGGGTGGCAGCATCATGTTGTCGGGGTACATTGCTGCAGTAGGGACTGGTGCACTTCACAAAATAGACGGCATCATGAGGGAGGAAAATTTGGTGGATATATTGAAGCAACATCTCAAGACATCAGTCAGGAAGTTAAAGCCTGGTCGCAAATGGGTCTTCACAATGAACAATGGCCCCAAGCATACTTCCAAAGTTGTGGCAAAATGGC
Organism: Salvelinus namaycush; assembly: GCF_016432855.1. Lineage (NCBI taxonomy): Eukaryota > Metazoa > Chordata > Actinopteri > Salmoniformes > Salmonidae > Salvelinus > Salvelinus namaycush. The sequence continues at coordinate 14,911,626 of NC_052337.1, read as the reverse complement.
TTAAGGACAACAAAGTCAAGGTATTGGAGTGGCCATCACAAAGCCCTGACCTCAATCCTATAGTAAATTTGTGGGCAGAACTGAATAAGCATGTGCGAGCAAGGAGGCCTACCAACTTGACTCATTTACACCAGCTCTGTCAGGAGGAATGGGCCAAAATTCACCCAACTTATTGTGGGAAGCTTGTGGAAGGCTACCCGAAACGTTTTACCCAAGTTAAACAATTTAAAGGCAATGCTACCAAATACTAATTGAGTGTATGTAAACTTCTGATGAAAGAAATAAAAGCTGAAATAAATCATTCTTTCTATTATTATTCTGACATTTCACATTCTTCAAATAAAGCGTTGATCCTAACTGACCTAAAACAGGGAATTTTTACTAGGATTAAATGTCAGGAATTGTGAAATACTGAGTTTAAATGTACTTGGCTAAGGTGTATGTAAACTTCCGACTTCAACTGTACATAGACTTGAAATCAAATCAAAAAATGGAACAATAGTCACTTTAATAATGTTTACATATTGTGCATTACTCATCTCATATGTATATACTGTATTCTATTTTATTCTACTGTATCTTAGTCTATGCCGCTCTGACGTTGCTTGTCCATATATTTATATATTCTTAATTCCATTCCTTAACTTAGATTTATGTGTATTGAGTTGAGTTGAGTTTATTTTATTTTTACAGGGATATTGGGTATATATTGTGAAATTGTTATATATTACTTGTTAGATATTACTGCACGGGCGGAGCTAAAAACACAAGCATTTCGCTACACCCACAATAACTTCTGCTAAACATGTGTATGTGACCAATCAAATTTGATTTGATTTGACACACACACACAAACAGCTGTAATGTTTTTATTTTTTTATTTCACCTTTATTTAACCAGGTAGGCCAGTTGAGAACAAGTTCTCATTTACAACTGCGACCTGGCCAAGATAAAGCAAAGCAGTGCGACACAAACAACAACACAGAGTTACACATGAAATAAACAAACGTACAGTCAATAACACAATAGGAAGAAAAATCTATATACAGTGTGTGCAAATGAGGTAAGATTAGGGAGGTAAGGCAATAAATAGGCCGTAGTGGCGAAGTAATTACAATTTAGCAATTAAACACTGGAGTGATAGATGTGCAGAAGATGAATGTGCAAGTAGAGATACTGGGGTGCAAAGGAGCAAAATAAATAAATAAATAACAATATGGAATGAGGTAGCTGGATGGGCTATTTACAGATGGGCTATGTACAGGTGCAATGATCTGTGAGCTGCTCTGACAGTTGATGCTTAAAGTTAGTGAGGGAGATACCTAGGTGTCTGGTTAGACTGTAAACTCTCCTTCCAGACTCACATCAAACATCTCCAATCCAAAGTTAAATCTAGAATTGGCTTCCTATTCCGCAACAAAGCATCCTTCACTCATGCTGCCAAACATACCCTTGTAAAACTGACCATCCTACCAATCCTCGACTTCGGTGATGTCATTTACAAAATAGCCTCCAATACCCTACTCAATAAATTGGATGCAGTCTATCACAGTGCCATCCGTTTTGTCACCAAAGCCCCTTACACTACCCACCACTGCGACCTGTACACTCTCGTTGGCTGGCCCTCGCTTCATACTCGTCGCCAAACCCACTGGCTCCAGGTCATCTACAAGACCCTGCTAGGTAAAGTCCCCCCTTATCTCAGCTCGCTGGTCACCATAGCAGCACCTACCTGTAGCACGCGCTCCAGCAGGTATATCTCTCTGGTCACCCCCAAAACCAATTCTTCCTTTGGCCGCCTCTCCTTCCAGTTCTCTGCTGCCAATGACTGGAACGAACTACAAAAATCTCTGAAATTGGAAACACTTATCTCCCTCACTAGCTTTAAGCACCAGCTGTCAGAGCAGCTCATAGATTACTGCACCTGTACATAGCCCATCTATAATTTAGCCCAAACAACTACCTCTTTACCTACTGTATTCATTTATTTATTTTTGCTCCTTTGCACCCCATTATTTCTATCTCTACTTTGCACTTTCTTCCACTGCAAACCAACCATTCCAGTGTTTTTTTACTTGCTATATTGTATTTACTTCGCCACCATGGCCTTTTTATATTTTTATTTATTTTTATATATATTTTGTTTGCCTTCACCTCCCTTATCTCACCTCACTTGCTCACATTGTATATAGACTTATTTTTTCACTGTATTATTGACTGTATGTTTGTTCTACTCCATGTGTAACTATGTGTTGTTGTATGTATCGAACTGCTTTGCTTTATCTTGGCCAGGTCGCAATTGTAAATGAGAACGTGTTCTCAATTTGCCTACCTGGTTAAATAAAGGTGAAATAAAATAAATAAATAAAAATATGAGTCTCCAGCTTCAGTGATTTTTGCAATTCGTTCCAGTCATTGGCAGCAGAGAATTTGTTGTTGTGTTTCAGGGGTCGGTGTACCAGAAGACTAACGCTGTGGATGAGATTCTGCAAACCAACAAGGACAACTTCTGGGCCCAATCTCAGGTAGACCTTGTCAGATAGCCAAGCCTACATTTTATTTGTCGTATGTAACTAGTAAGCTACATTGAAGTGCTTGCTCTTAAGACATAACAAAATTCCAGACAAAAGTAATACTATACTATATTGTTATCTCCCTATTCCTAATGTGGTATGCAATCCTGTTTTGAGTTACTCTGCTGCTGGTTCTTTGGGAGTTTGGTTCCAACAGAAGGTTACATTTCTCACACTTTCTCTCTCTCTCTCTCTCAGAGAGATGAGGAGGTGCGTCAGAAGGAGGAGAGCAAGAGAGTGGAGGAGGAGAGGCAAAGGGTGAAAAGAGAGCGAAAAGAGAGGGATGAAAAGGAGGCTGCAGAGAGAGAAATGAGGGCAAAGGAGAGAACCTCTCAAATCGACCAGGCAAAGTCAGTCATCACACATGCGCAGACACACACAAACACATGCTCAATAATATAATATTGTCTGTGTGTGTGTCCGTTTGTGTGTGTGTGTTTGTGTTTGACAGGACTTACCAGAAGCAGCAGGAGTCAGGGTATAGAGACCAGGAACAACATCAGCCGGTGAGCCTTCTATGTGGTACTATGTGTGATTTCTATGCGTTGCACAAAATGCTTTTGTGAGTTGCAGTATTCCACACTTATTTGTGTGTGTGTGTTTTTCTGTGTGTGTCTGCTTTTTAGGAGCAGCAGGACAGTGAGCGTCAGAACTCTCAGAGGATAAGACCTGCATCTGTACAAAATGCAAACGTGAGAGTCCGCACTCACTGTGTGTTTGTGTGTGTGTGTGTGTGTGTGTGTGTGTGTGTGTGTGTGTGTGTGTATGTGTGTGTGTGTGTGTGTGTGTGTGTGTGTGTGTGTGTGTGTGTGTGTGTGTGTGTGTGTGTGTGTGTGTGTGTGTGTGTGTGTGTGTGTGTGTGTTCAATATGTCATAATTTACTGAACTTTGTGTGTGTGTGTGTGTGTGTGTGTGTGTGTGTGTGTGTGTGTGTGTGTGTGTGTGTGTGTGTGTGTGTTGTGTGTGTGTGTGTGTGTGTGTGTGTGTGTGTGTGTGTGTCAGGAGGCAGCACGTCTGATCTCCCAGAGGTCCTTGAACCCCAGAGAGCTGTTTAAAAAGAGAGAGCAGAGTGCTTCACTGGACAACACGCCCAGCTCCAGACCTGGTAAAATCACCTAGAATGTTGTAATAGTGTTGTATAGATAAGCAACAAGGTGGGAATCGGTATAGAAAACTGGTCAACGCTAAACACACTTAATAACTTAAATGAAGTTATCAATATATCCTTATGACATATCAATAACACATTCTGCCCCCCCCCCCCCCATAACACATATTCCCCTAGCCCCAATAACATATAGCACATATTATTCCCCTCCCCCCTCCCTCAGGGAAGCTGCAGAGCCACTTCCTGGCTCAGAAGTCCACTGAGCGAGAAACACCCATCGAACCACGTTCCCCACAATACCCTGCTTTTCTTCACCCAGAAGCCCCGGCTCCACTGCTCCCAAAAACACCTGCTCTGCTCTCAGAGCCCAAGGCACAGGCAGCCCCGCTCTCACCTGTCCAACCCGCAGGTAATACATGCACCCACCCACACCTGTATCATAGATAACCCTTTAACCCCTGCTCCACTGCTCAGAATACCCTGCTCCACTGCTCCCAGAAGCAGCTGCCCCACTCTCACCTGTCCAACCCACAAGTCAGACACGCATGCACACATGAATGCACACACACATCTGTATCATAGCTAAGCCTTTAACCCCTTACTTCTCTACTCCCAGAAACCCCTGCTACTGTGTTCCTACAGCCTGAGGCACCAGCTGCCCTACACTCACATGTCCAACCCACAAGCCAAACACGCATGCATACAGGCATGCAGCTAACTCTTTCCACCACAGGCTGATTCATGTCGTAGTGATAAGGCTGTCTAAATAATATGTGTGTGTATGTGTGTCACAGAGTCTTCCTTCACTGAAGAGGAGTACTGGTCAGATGATTTTGATGATGATACACAGGACACAGCACCAGAGGACGGTAGGCCTCCACCTCACACACACACGCAAACTAATTTCCACTCTCACATTGTTAGCACTTAAAAACTACAGCTGGTGAGGGTCTTTAAATATTGAATCTCTCAGAGCCAACAGTTGCCGGCCTGGTTCAGGGTAGAGAGGGGCACATTGGCCAGGATGAGGTATACGAGCTCCTGCCATTGGCAGCAACAAATGAGGAGGATAACATTTATGATGATATCTACCAGGACACACCCACAGTAAGTCTACAGGAAGTATGATGTCGTTGCTCTTAGCCATGTTATCAAATATTATTCCAAATAGGTTGGAAAATTCTGTGGTGTTATGACTCCACTGTTTTATTCCTCTTCAAATCTTCTTTAACTCCTTATCACTTGAACAATCTCTCTCACGTGCTGGAGCAGAGAAAGGAGGCCAGTGGACAGGATGTGCATGCCAGGGCTCTGTATGACTACCAAGCCAGTGAGTGTTGCCCAGCTCTGGGTTCAAATCTAGTCCCTCTTTTTTTCTCATTTCATCTTCTTTCATCTGATCCTTCTTTGCTTTTCTAATCTTCTCTGATGTCCCAAGTCATATTCCTTCCCTTCTTCCATCTCTTTTGGCACCACTCATCCCTATCTCATCTCTATCCATAAAGTTGTATTGAATTTAATCTTCTTTCATCCTTCTCTCCTCTCCTCCTCAGCTGACGACTCTGAGATTACCTTTGATCCTGATGACATCATCACAGGGATAGACATGGCGGATGAGGGTTGGTGGAGAGGCTACGGACCGGATGGACACTACGGAATGTTCCCGGCCAATTACGTTGAGCTCCTGTAGTTCCAAAGCCCTCCCACATGCCTGTACAACCAATTAGAGCATCAGTTGGATCATTCTGACTGCGACCCATGCGAACAATACAGGGGTAGGAAGGGGGATGTTTCCCTCTCTGCACAGATATTAGATTAGGTTTATAAGTAGAAAGTGAAGAGAATGGGGGTGTGGGGCTTATCAGGGATGTCAGGGAAAGTGACTGTCACTTGATTACTGTATTTTAATGTACAACAGAGCTATTCTAGTCTTTATGATTGTCTGGTTTTAGTCAGGTCTCAGACTAGTAGTCTTCTATGGGATTATGGGGATGTTTGGGGTTTTATATGTGTCTTGAAGTTGTCAGACTTTTGCTTTTGATCCACTTTTCAATAAATAAAGATGCATGTCCAACTGTTTCCATGTGCTTAATCTTTTCTACCATTTGAAGCCTCGTGAGTTCTAGATTATTTATGCTCATCCCTCTTCTATGAAATGGGGATGGTGTATTCATTTGGACTAATCTTGCCTAGTCTAATAAAGGTTAAATAAAAAATAGATTATTAACAGATGATGTCATGTAGGCCTACTGAATGGACTGCAATGTTTTCTTAGTTGTTTTTTGGGAACGAAAGGTTGAATAAGTTTGCATGATAAAGTATATGCATAACCTACCTTTTCAGGTAACGTTAGTCAACCACCAGAGCCTTGAACGCGTCTATTTTTTTTAAATACAAGAGCACAGACGTCAGAATAATGCGACTGTCACGTAAATATTAAACGTCATCAGTGTGCTGCCAGTTGTATTTCGACCTCTTATTATACATCAGTGCTTTCGACCAGAAGGAGAAATGGCTGCAAGGTTATTGCTTCGCTCGGCGGTCAGGGCCGCTACAACTTGCCGGGCCGCCCCGGTCCCTGCTCTCACCCGCGGCATGGCGGTTGGTGGTGAGTCGGTAATGTGGAGGTTTTGGGCAGAAGCCATGGAAGCATCGTATTTGACATATGGATGTCTTGCCAAGGACAGGCGATGCATTGCCAGGCAATGGCGCAAGGTTTCCTAGCCAAGTTATCACAATATTCGTTGTATCAAAATACAATTTTCAATCTGTCCACATTTTGTTCTCATTAAGTAGCTAGCTGAGCAGATGTTTTCATGTCCTATATTGAGCTATTTTGCTTTATATAGCGACCTTTGTCAAAGTCAAAGATGGTACCTTAGTTTAGGGTTCTAGCTAGCGCGTTAGCGAGCTATCCGTGTCGACTTTATCATCGAATGTGCTTAGCGCGGAAGTAGCCCACTGCTAATTTTGCTAGCTAATAAACTAGCTAATGCCAACTAAGTGACTAGCCAACTAACTAGTTAACCTTGCTAGCTAACACTGACATGTTTTCAGGCATCCCCACCGACGAGGAGCAGGCCACTGGTCTGGAGAAGATCGTTATGAAGGCTGCGCAACAGGGCGCGGTGAGTCTAGATTACATTTGTTTGAAATTAATATTATTTGCGTCAACTGTGTTGCCCTGGCCAACATTTACGTAACACCGGTAGTTTAACATGTCAAGTATTAATTAGTTTGGCAGTAATCTCACTCTCTTCTCTCAGCATTGGCCCGACATGCCTCTAACTTTTTCTAGACACATTTAGGATCCTTAGAAGGTTTCTGTGTGCTTTGTTCTCCATGTCACCAAGTCATACCTAGGTCTAATACTGAACCTGTCTTGTGTGATTTCTTTCCAGGACCCCTATAGCATGTTGAAGCCCAAAGAGTATGCTGGCTCAAAGGCCGACCCCCATCTGGTGCCCTCCATCACCATCAAGAGGATTGTGGGCTGTGTCTGTATGTGACTAGTTTTATATTAGTCTTTCTACAGCTGTCTGGTAGTTCTGTGGCCAGAAGCTGTACCACTCTGATTTGTCATGGCTGTCTGAGGGTTGTTCTTCCTACTCATATCTAATGTCTCCTTCAACTGATCTCTCCCTCCCTCCTATCTTTCTCCCTCCCCCTCCCTTTCCCCCCCCCCCCTCCCTTTCTCCCCCCCCCCTCCCTTTCTCCCCCCCCCTCCCTTTCTCCCCCCCCCCCTCCCTTTCTCCCCCCCCCTCCCTTTCTCCCCCCCCCTCCCTTTCTCCCCCCCCCTCCCTTTCTCCCCCTTCTCTCTCCCTTTCTCCCCCTTCTCTCTCACTTTCTCCATCCTCTCTCTCTAGGTGAGGAGGATAACACTGCAGTGGTGTGGTTCTGGCTCCATCAGGGTGATGCTCAGCGCTGTCCCTCATGTGGCTCCCACTACAAACTGGTGCCCCATGAGCTGCCCCACTAAAATACACACCAACACACACCCTCTTATATACATACACACATCACCTAGTACCTTTACATGACATTACATTCACTGAAAGATTCCAGCTCCTTTAGGATGAAGGTGGTTAGATGGTGACGTCAATTCTCAATGTTCTTTCAGGAAGTGTATTTGCACTGGGAGTTGTGTTAAATTAGAATGTTGGGCCTCTGTGTGTACCCTTTGGTTTCTTTTAATCATGTGTTCGCTGTCCAATTTATCTTTCTCATCCTAACGTCTACTTGAAAATCTATCTAACCTGCTAACCTCAATGTCAGTCTGTGATCACAGGACCAGTTATTGTTTAAAACTTACCGAAGGCCTAGGCCTAACGGTGTGGGACGCAATGTTATTTGTCAAGCAATTCCATTCAAACAGCAGTTTACGGTGATGTATGTACTGTACACTTGGTCTTATCAAATCAATAAAGTCTACTCCTTAACTCCTCTTACTGTTTCGGTGGTGATGTAGAATAGTGTGATGGTTTAGGTCAGGGGTGGGCAAAATACAGCCTATGTTAAAAATTAAAATAAATAATACAAAATCCCTAAAACCAGATGGAAAGTATGTAGAAATAGACCTATATAATTAGACATGAGTGACAGTTTTCTAGGCTGTAAGTTGATTTTGACCAGCAAATCTGTCCACATAAAATCAGTGGCACTCTGTTAAATTTTGATATCCCAATGTGGCCCTCGAGCCAAAATTAAGATTATTTAGCTGATCTGGATCTGAGAAGCCGGCGCATATAATGGTGTATTCATTCAAGGACTATGCTTGTCGCACTTATTTTGACAGTTTTCATTGTGGTGCCATGTGTAATGTATAGTACCCTGCTTCTTGTAAGAGCGAGCTAATGGCACGGAGGGGATAAATTACGTTTTACGGGCTCCTAACCAATTGTGTTTTTTTTTTTCACATTAACTTATTTTGTACATAATGTTGTTGCTTCTGTCTCTTATGACTGAAAAGAGCTTCTGGATATCAGAACAGCGATTACTCACCTGTAACTGGACAAAGATTGTTTTCTTTAATGAGTCTGATGTGAAGGATATATTGTTTCTCCCAGACCAGGCCCAAATCCCTGTCATTTGCATGGAAAAAAAGATAGTTCCAGGGGGGACAGTTCTGGGTGCCATGTGATAATTCGTTTGGTGAGTGGGTAACCCGCCTCTACCATCCATTCTATTGGCCAACGTACAATAATTGGAGAATAAACTGGATGAGCTCCGTCCAAGACTCCTACCAACAGAACATAAAAAACGGTAACATATTTTGTGTCACCAAGTCGTGGCTGAACGACGACACGGATAATATACAATTGGCTGGGTTTTCTGTGCATCGGCAGTACAACTGCTACGTCCGGGAAGAAAAGGGGTGGTGGTGTGTCTATTTGTCAATAGCAGCTGGTGGGCGATGTCTAATATTAAGAAAGTCTCAAGGTATTGCTTGCCTGAGGTAGAGTACCTCATGATAAGCCGTAGACCACACTATCTACAAAGAGTTTTCATCTATATTTTTCATAGCTGTATATTGACCATCACAAAACCGATGCTGGCACCAAGACTGTATAAGGCCATAAACAAACAAGAAAAATGCTCATCCAGAAGCGGCGCTACTAGTGGATGGGGATTTTAATGCAGGCAGACAAATCTGTTTTACCTCATCTCTACCAGCATGTCACATGCAACCAGAGGGGAAAAAAACTGTAGACCGCCAATACTCCACACACAGAGACGCATACAAAGTTCCCCCTTGGCCTCCTTTTGGCAAGTCTGACCATAATTCTATCCTCCTGATTCCTGCTTACAAGCAAAAACTAAAGCAGGAAGTACCAGTGACTCGCTCAGTACGAAAGTGGTCAGATGACACGGATGCTATGCTACAGGACTGTTTTGCTAGCACAGACTGGAATATGTTCTGGAATTCATCCAATGTCATTGAGGAGTATACCACCTCAGTCACCGGCTTCACCAATAAGTGCATCGACGTCGTCGTCCCCACAGTGACCGTACGTATATATCCCAACCAGAAGCCATGGATTACAGGCAACATCCGTACCGAACTAAAGGCTAGAGCTGCCGCTTTCAAGGAGTGGGACACTAACCCGGACGCTTATAAGAAATCCCGCTCTGCCCTCAGACGAACCATCAAACAAGCAAAGTGTCAATACAGGACTAAGATTGAATTCTACTACGCCGTCACTGACGTTCGTCAGATGTGATGGGGCTTGCAAACTATTACGGACTACAACGGGAAACCCAGCCGCGAGCTGCCTAAATGCCTTTTTTTTTATTATTGCTTCAAGGCAAGCAACACTGAAGCATGTATGAGAGCACCAACTTTTCCGGACGACTGTGTGATCACGCTCTCCGTAGCCGATTTGAGCAAGACCTTTATACAGGTCAAAATTCACAAGGTCATGGGGCCAAACGGATTACCAGAACGTGTACTCAGAGCATGCGCGGACCAACTGGCAAGTGTCTTCACTGGCATTTTCAACCTTTCCCTGACCGAGTCTGTAATATCTACAGTTGAAGTCGGAAGTTTACATACACCATAGACTAATACATTTAAACTCAGTTTTTCACAATTCCTGACATTTAATCCTAGTAAATATTAGCTGTCTTAGGTCAGTTAGGATCACCACTTTATTTTAAGAATGTGAAATGTCAGAATAGTAGTGGAGAGAATTATTTATTTCAGCTTTTATTTCTTTCATCACATAGATGGTGCTTCAATATATCCACATAATTTTCCTCCCTCATGATGCTATGTATTTTGTGAAGTGCACCAGTCCCTCCTGCAGCAAAGCACCCCCACAACATGATGCTGCCACCCCCGTGCTTCATACGTGGGATGGTGTTCTTCGGCTTGCAAGCCTCCCCCTTTTTCCTCCAAACATAACAATGGTCATTATGGTCAAACAATTCAATTTTTGTTTCATCAGACCAGAGGACATTTCTCCAAAAAGTATGATCTTTGTCCCCATGTGCAGTTGCAAACTGTAGTCTGGCTTTTTTATGGTGGTTTTGGAGCAGTGGCTTCTTCCTTGCTGAGCGGCCTTTCAGGTTATGTCGATATAGGACTCATTTTACTGTGGCTATAGATACTTTTGTACCTGTTTCCTCCAGCATCTTCACAAGGTCCTTTGCTGTTGTTCTGGGATTGATTTGCACTTTTCTCACCAAAGTTCATTCATATCTAGGAGACAGAATGCCTGAGCGGTATGACGGCTGCGTGGTCCCATGGTGTTTATACTTGCGTACTGTTTGTACAGATGAACGTGGTACCTTCAGGCGTTTGGAAATTGCTCCTAAGGATGAACCAGACTTGTGGAGGTCTACCATTTTTTTTCTGAGGTCTTGGCTGATTTCTTTTGATTTCCCATGATGTCAAGCAAAGAGGCACTGCGTTTGAAGGTAGGCCTTGAAAAACATCCACAGATACACCTCCAATTGACTCAAATTATGTCAATTAGCCTATCAGAAGCTTCTAAAGCCATGACATAATTATGGGGAATTTTCCAAGCTGTTTAAAGGCACCGTCAACTTAGTGTATGTAAACTTCTGACCCACTGGAATTATGGAATTGTGATACAGTGAATTATAAGTGAAATAATCTGTCTGTAAACAATTAAAAATTACTTGTGTCATGCACGAAGTAGATGTCCTAACCGACTTGCCAAAACTATAGTTTGTTAACAAGAAGTTTGTGGAGTGATTGAAAAACAAGTTTTAATGACTCCAACCTAAGTGTATGTAAACTTCCGACTTCAACTGTATATGTTTCAAGCAGACCACCATAGTCACTGTGCCCAAGAAAGCGAAGGTAACCTGCCTAAATGACTACCACCCCGTAGCACTCACATCGGTAGCTATAAATTGCTTTAAAAGGCTGGTCATGGCTCACATCAACACCATCATCCCAGAAACACTAGTCCCATTCCAATTCGCAAACCAGACCAACAAATCCACAGATGATGCAATCTCAATTGCACTCCACACTGCCCTTTCTCACCTGGACTAAAGGAACACCTATGTGAGAATGCTGTTCATTGACTACAGCTCAGCGTTCAACACTGTAGTGCCCACAAAGGTCATCACTAAGCTAAGGACCCTGGGACTGAACACCTTCTGCAACTGGATCCTAGACTTCCTGACGAGCTGCACCCAGGTGGTAAGGGTAGGCAACAACACATCTGCCACGCTGATCCTCAACACGGGGGCCCCTCAGGGGTGAGTGCTTAGTCTCCTCCTGTACTCGCTGTTCACCCACGACTGCGTGGCCAAGCACAACTCCCACACCATCATTAAGTTAGCTGACGGCACAACAGTGATAGGCCTGATCACCGGCAATGATGAGACAGCCTATAGGGAGGAGGTCAGAGAACTGGCAGTGTGGTGCCAGGATAACAACCTCTCCCTCAACGTGAGCAAGACAAAAGAGATGATCGTGGGCTACAGGAAAAGCAGGTCCGAACACACCCCTATTCACATCGTCAGGGCTGTAGTGGAGCGGGTCGAGAGTTTCAAGTTCCTTAGTGTCCACATCACCAACAAACTATCATTGTCCAAACACACCAAGACAGTTGTAAAGAGGGCACGACAATGCCTTTTCCCCCTCAGGAGACTGAAAAGATTTGGCATGGGTCCCCAGATCCTCAAAAAGTTCTAAAGCTGCATCATCGAGAGCATCCTGACCAGTTGCATCAACCCTGGTATGGCAACTACTCTGCATCCAACCATAAGGCGCAACAGAGGGTAGTGAGTACGGCCAAGCTTCCTGCCATCCAGTGCCTATATAGTAGGAGGTATCAGAGGAAGGCCCAAAAAATTGTCAAAGACTCTGCACGGCAATTGGTGCCGGAGAGCCAAGTCTACGTTCAAAAGGCTCCTTCCTGAACAGCTTCTATCCCCAAGCCATAAAACTGCTGAGCAGCTAATCAAATGGCCACCCGGACGATCCCCCCCCCCCCCCCCCTTTGTTTTTACACTGCTGCTACTCACTGTTTATTATCTATGCATAGTCACTTTACACCTACCTGTACAAATTACCTCAACTAACCTGTATCCCCGCACATTGACTCTGTACTGGTACCCACTGTATATGGCCTCATTATTGTTACTTTTTTATTTTTTACTTTAGGTGATTTAGTAAATATTTTCTTAACTGCATTGATGGTTAAGGGCTTCTAAATAAGCATTTCACAATGTTGTATTCAGTGCATGCGACATCATATTTGATTTGATTCGATATGACTTGCTTCTGCAACTTGTGGAGTCACCAGCAGAGGGTAATATTTACCACCAGATTATCCCAGTTTTGTGTTTTTCTTCAGATGTTCCATGGACATCCTACAAAATGACATCAGATGTTATTCAGGCACTGACTGATTGGTGTCATTATAAAACCACATCTCATCTGGCTAGTTCTTCAGACTTTGTAAGGGAGTCATAGAGCTGGTTAGTTTAGAGAGAGGAACAGCTGTTTGTTTCAAGCTCATCTACATCTCTGTCATGCTCTCGCCACAATTCATCCTGTATCAGACAGAACATCAACAAATGTCTCAGTTTTTTAGTCTTGAATCATAGTCTCATTAGTGTTATTCCATTCTCTTTCATAGTATGTTGATGATCACCCAAGTCTTACCACAGTGCTGGTGGTGCTATTGTGGCAAGAAATATGTGGATTCTTTCAAAGGCACCAACTGTGTCTCAAATGACAAATCCTGTATAGTGCACTCCTTTTAAATGACACCATATCCCCATAGAGTGCACTACATGGCACCCTGATCCCCATATAGGGCAACTAAATGGAGAGGGAATAGCCTAGGTTTAGGTTGTCACTGGAGATTTGCCCAGGGCTATAATCCCCTGTGGCCTATGAAGTTGAGTTTCCATGGTTACTGAAAGGAAAGGACAGTGATGCCCAATTAATCATTGTGTGTGTGTGTGTGTGTCTGTATGCTTTTTTCTGCGTATTTAGGAATCATTCCTGGTCCTTCTTTACTGCCCTCTCCTCTACACATTACTACTAATTTACTCTCACTTAGAGGGGAGAGTTTGAGAGGAGGAAGAGTGGATAGGATGAAGGGGGAGGGAGGGGGTGGAAGAGAGAAGGACAGTCACGTCCTACAGGTCTGAGAAATGCCAGACTTGAGCAGGGCAACCTGGGAAATGATTTATACTGAAGGAAAGGAGGTTGGGAGGGTGTAGAGAGAAAAAGAGGGGGGATATGATGAGTGATAAGGGAGAGGATGAATGGCATAGAGAGGTCAAGAGGTAAATAGAAAGGAGGGAGAAAGGCCATGGGTTTAGGGAGGTGAACCCAGGAGGATTACGTAAACTGTGCTGAATTTAAGATGCAGAGAGGATGCTACTTGTTTACTGCTCTTCATTCCTTCTCATTCCTTTTTCTCTCTCTCGCTCACTCTCACTCTATTGCAATGCAACTCTTGTCTCTCTCTCTCTTCTCTCCTTCTTTCCGAGACACAGAGGTCTGATGTGAAGGAAACTGTCCTGCCTTCAGGCTGCTGCTGGCCTGGTCTCCCCTCCTTGAGGTCCAGGGTGTCTGACCCTGTCATCCACCCCATGGAGGGCTTAATGTCTATGGGCATGTCTGCTGCAAGAGCCTCCTGTCAGCTCTAGCCCGGGGCTACTAGGGTCAGATCAGCCCGATGCATCTGAGTCAGTCAGACCTTCCTCTCCCTGACCCTGCTGTATTTCTGTTTGTGTGTGTGTGTGTGTGTGTGTGTGTGTGTGTGTGTGTGTGTGTGTGTGTGTGTGTGTGTGTGTGTGTGTGTGTGTGTGTGTGTGTGTGTGTGTGTGTTCTCACTACAGGTTCTCTGGGTACATCGCTGTATTTCGGTGTCTCTTTTGTGAAAGAGGCCCCCGACGCCTTGGCCACTTCATTGACATCTGGCTGTAACTGATTGTGAAGGATAGCTGATGGTCTGTTTAACTTATTCCCAGACACATACACACTGAGGTTGTATCAAGCTGTTGCTCATTAGCCTATTAACACGCCAACACGCACACATGCCACCCATCACGTCCGGCTCATTAACACGTGTATTTTTCTATTTGATACGCAGCTGAGAGATGGGAACAAAAGCACTGGCCTGCAGGCTGCCTGAATATGGAAAGATTACACACACAGAGAGAGAGATAAATAGTCAACACTTTCAATTATTAACCTCTATCAACCATGTCAATATTAGCATGGTGGTTATTACGGTGAAGGATGACAGCATAGTCTGCATACAGATAGAGCAGATCGGTGTAATCTCTAGCCTGTCAGTCTCCCACCCACACACCCCACCTCTCTTTTTTTCCTCTGTCTCTCTTTCATTCAAACCTGCCATGTTGCAGTACACGATCGTAGCAAAACAAATCCAATAATTTCACCCCGCACGCTCGTGCGTGCGAACACCCGTCTGCCTAGCCAAGCACTAGAATATAACTTCATTGTAGCACATTGGCGATGTGTGAAACACTCCTCAGCCTGAAGTGTCCCAATAGTTAGCTTTTTATGTGGCGCGACAGGTAAGACGCTTCAGGAGGGCATTCATGTGCTAGCAGGGCTGAGGTTATGGGTTTGAGTACCGCTTCTGCAGGAAGCGGTACTCGCTAAGCAAGCAGCGTGGTGTCTGTTACACAAAAACACACAGCCTGTCATCGCGAGCCAGTGCCACCACTTACTTCATTAAGCACATTTACTGTTGAGGCTGCCCCCTGATTGGAGGATCAAAGTGATAATTGCTGTCATGGAAACCGGGCCCCTACAGTCCTGTGATTGCAGTGGAGAGGGTGTGTCTGCTAACAAGCAAATGTTGAGGCGGGGGAGTGTGTGTGTTGTGTTTAAAAGCATGTTATTACACCATTCTCCTTTTTGAGTTTGTATATCTTTAGATGCTCATGTTCAAGCTAAAACAAACTATTTATCCTCAGAACTAACTCCCAGGTCTGTAAAAAGTGGTACCCCCAGGTCCCATGATCGCTTGGTCCAACACTGATAACTTCAGACTCAAATCTACCTTCACTATTAGCTAAGTCGGCACCCTAAACACCATAACACTGTGTACTTTATTCACCAACTCGCCACCCTAATTCTCCAATCTACTAACTTTCCACTCTAACTGCACCCTTGATAAAATGACTGAATCTTGATTTTCATCTCCCTCCTTTATGCACTTTCTGACATGGCTGGCGGCTCCACCCAAATCAAACTGAAGTGGAAATGAAATCCTGCACTATGGCGGAGTGCTTGGAATCCTCCATGTGGGCCAGGGATCAGATCTACTAGATCAACTGGATACCACTGTTATATACAGCGCATTTGGAAAGTATTCAGATCCCATGAATTTTTCCACATTTTGTTACGTTACAGCCTTATTCTAAAATGGATTAAATAAATAAAAATCCTCATCAATCTGCACACACTACCCCATCATGATGAAGTGAAAACAGGTTTTTAGAAATGTTTGCAAATAAAAATAAATAAACATCAATCAATCAAATGTATTTATAAAGCCCTACTTACATCAGCTGATGTCACAAAGTGCTGTACAAAACCCCAGCCTAAAACCCCAAACAGCAAGCAATGCAGGTGTAGAAGCACGGTGGCTAGGAAAAACTCCCTAGAAAGGCCGAAACCTAGGAAGAACCAGGCTATGAGGGGTGGCCAGTCCTCTTCTGGCTGTGCGGGGTGGAGATTATAACAGAACATGGCCAAGATGTTCAAATGTTCAGAGATGACCAGCAGGGTCAGATAATAATAATCACAGTGGTTGTAGAGGGTGCAACAGGTCAGCACCTCAGGAGTAAATGTCAGTTGGCTTTTCATAGCCGATCATTCAGAGTATCTCTACCACACCTGCTGTCTCTAGAGAGTTGAAAACAGCAGGTCTGGGACAAGGCAGCACGTCCAGTGAAAAGGTTAGGGTTCCATAGCCGCAGTCAGAACAGTTGAAACTGGAGCAGCAGCACTATCAGGTGGACTGGGGACAGCAAGGAGTCATCAGGCCAGGTAGTCCTGAGGCATGGTCCTAGGGCCTAGGTCCTCCGAGAGAAAGAGAGAGAGAATTAGAGAGAGTATACTTATATTCATACAGGACCCCAGATAAGACAGGAGAAATACTCCAGATATAACAGACTGACCCTAGCCCCTCGACACATAAACTATTGCAGCATAAATACTGGAGGATGAGACAGGAGGGGTCGGGAGACACTGTGGACCCGTCCAACGATACCCCCAGACAGGGCCAAACAGGCAGGATATAACCCTACCCACTTTGCCAAAGCACAGGCCCTACACCACCAGAGTGATATCTTCAACCACCAACTTACCATCCTAAGACAAGTATAGCCCACAAAGCTCTCCCCCACGGCACAAACCCAAGGGGGGGGCGCCAACCCCAAAAGGAATACCACGTCAGTGACTCAGCCCACTCAAGTGACGCACCCCTCCTAGGGACGGCATAGAAGAGCACCAGTAACCCAGTGAGTCAGCCCCTGTAATAGGGTTTGAGGCAAAGAATCCCAGTGGAGAGAGGGGAACCGGCCAGGCAGAGACAGCAAGGTAGGTTTGTTGCTCCAGTGCCTTTCCGTTCACCTTCACACTCCTGGGCCAGACTACACTTAATCATAGGTCCTACTGAAGAGATGAGTCTTCAATAAAGACTTAAAGGTCGAGACCGAGTCTGCGTCTCTCACATGGATAGGCTGGCTGTGCGGGGTCCATAAAAATGTAACTCTATAGGAGACAGCCCTGCCTCCAGCTGTTTGCTTAAAAATTCTAGGGACAGTAAGGAGGCCTGTGTCTTGTGACCATAGCATACGTGTAGGTATGTACGGCAGGACCAATCGGAAAGATAGGTAGGAGCAAGCCCATGTAATGCTTTGTAGGTTAGCAGTAAAACCTTGAAGTCAGCCCTAGCCTTAACAGGAAGCCAGTGTAGAGAGGCTAGCACTGGAGTAATATGATCAAAATTGTTGGTTCTTGTCAAGATTCTAGCAGCCATGTTTAGCACTAACTGAAGTTTACTTAGTGCTTTATCCAGGTAGCTGGAAAGTAGAGCATTGCAGTAGTCTAATCTAGAAGTGACAAAAGCATGGATACATTTTTCAGCATAATTTTTGGACAGAAAGTTCCTGATTTTTGCATTGTTACGTAGATGGAAAAAAGCTGTCCTTGACACAGTCTTGATATGTTCGTCAAAAGAGAGATCAGGGTCCAGAGTAACGCCGAGGTCCTTCACAGTTTTATTTGAGATGACTACAACCATCAAGATTAATTGTCAGATTCAACAGAAGATCTCTTTGTTTCTTAGGACCTAGAACTAGCATCTCTGTTATGTCCGAGTTTAAAAGTAGAACATTTGCCGCCATCCACTTCCTTATGTCTGAAACACAGGCTTCCAGGGAGAGCAATTTTGGGGCTTCACCATGTTTCATCGAAATGAACAGCTGTGTGTCGCCCGGATAGCAGTGAAAGTTGACATTGTGTTTACGAATGACATCACCAAGAGGTAAAATATATAGTGAAAACAATAGTGGTCCTAAAACGGAACCTTGAGGAACACCAAAAGGTACAGTTGATTTGTCTGAAGACAAACCATCCACAGAGAAAAACTGATATCTTTCCGACAGATAAGATCTAAACCAGGCCAGAACTTGTCCGTGATGACCAATTTGGGTTTCCAATCTCTCCAAAAGAATGTGGTGATCGATGGTATAAAAAAGCAGCACTAAGGTCTAGGAGCACGAGGACAGATAAAAGGTCATTTACCACCTTCACAAGTGCAGTCTCAGTGCTATGATGGGTTAAATACTTATTTATTTACATAAGTATTCAGACACTTAGCAATGAGACTCGAAATAAAGCTCAGGTTCATCCTGTTTCTATTGATCATCCTTGAGATGTATCTACAACTTGATTGGAGACCACCTGTGGTAAATTCAATTGATTGGACATGATTTGGAAAGCCACATTGTCACGACCTCTAGGAGTAGTGGGTGGAGGAGTCAGGCGCAGAGAGCAGAGGTAGTTCAATCGTGATCTTTTAATCCAGAACAACAAGTAACGGTAACGCCAAACACTAAGGCGCATAACTTAAACCAGCCCCTTAAAGCAGGACCAAACAGTCCGGAGAAAATAGTCCACGAGAATACATACACACATGAACAGAAAAACAAGCCCACACAAAAGCAGGCGGGCATACCTGGTTTAAATAGCCCAAATCAAAACCCAAACAAGAAACAGGTGTAACAAATCAGACAAAACTAACTGAAACAGAAAAGGGGATCGGTGGCAGCTAGTAGACCGGCGACGACGACCGCCGAGTGCCGCCCGAACAGGAAGAGGAACCACCTTCGGCGGGATTCGTGACACACATAGATCTGGGGAAGGGTACCAAAACATTTATGCAGCATTGAAGGACCCAAGAACACAGTGGCCTTCATCATTCTTAAATGGAAGAAGTTTAGAACCACCAAGACTCTTCCTAGAGCTGGCCTCCCGGCCAAACTGAGCAATCGGGGGACAAGGCACTTGGTCAGGGAGGTGACCAAGAACCCGATGGTCACTCTGACAGAACCTTCCAGAAGGACAACCATCTCTTTACTGAAGCCACTCCTCAGTAAAAGGCACATGACAGCCCGCTTGGAGTTTGTCAAATGATCAAACCAAGATTGAACTCTTGGCCTGAATGCCAAGCGTCACTACTGGAGGAAACGTGGCACTATCCCTAGGGTGAAGAATGGTATTAGCGGCAGGGACTGGGAGACTAGTCAGGATCGAGGGAATGCAAAGTACAGAGAGATCCTTCATGAAAACCTGCTCCAGAGCGCTCAAGACCTCAGACTGGGTCAAAGGTTCACCTTTCAACAGGACAACAACCGTAAGCACACAGCCAAGACAACGCAGGAGTTGTTTCGAGACTCTGAAAGACTCTGTATGTCCTTGAGTGGCCCAGCCAGAGACCGTACTTGAACCCGAACGAACATCTCTGGAGACGCCTGGAAATAGCTGTGCAGATCTTGAGAGGATCTGCCGAGAAGAATGGGAGGAACTCCCCAAATACAGGTGTGCCAAGCTTGTAGCGTCATACCCAAAAACAATCATGGCTGTAATCGCTGCCAAAGGTGCTTCAACAAAGTATTGAGTAAAGTGTCTGAATACTTATCTAAATGTAATATTTAATTTCTATTTGTTTGTAAATTTGCAAAAATGAACCTGTTTTTGCTTTGTCGTTATGGGGTATTGTGTGCAGATTGCTGAGGGGAAGAATTTTTTTTTTTTTTAGAATAAGCCTGTAACGTAACAAAATGTGGAAAAAGTCAAGTGGTCTGAATATTTGTGTACTTACAGTCGTGGCCAAAAGTTTTGAGAATGACACAAATATTAATTTCCACAAAGTTTGCTGCTTCAGTGTCTTTAGATATTTTTGTCAGATGTTACTATGGAATACTGAAGTATAATTACAAGCATTTTATAAGTGTCAAAGGCTTCTATTGACAATTACATGAAGTTGATGCAAAGAGTCAATATTTGCAGTGTTGACCCTTCTTTTTCAAGACCTTTGCAATCCGCCCTAGCATGCTGTCAATTAACTTCTGGGCCACATCCTGACTGATGGCAGCCCATTCTTGCATAATCAATGCTTGGAGTTTGTCAGAATTTGTGGGTTTTTGTTTGTCCACCCGCCTCTTGAGGATTGACCACAAGTTCTCAATGGGATTAAGGTCTGGGGAGTTTCCTGGCCATGGACCCAAAATATTGATGTTTTGTTCCCCGAGCCACTTAGTTATCACTTTTGCCTCATGGCAAGGTGCTCCATCATGCTGGAAAAGGCATTGTTTGTCACCAAACTGTTCCTGGATGGTTGGGAGAAGTTGCTCTCGGAGGATGTGTTGGAACCATTCTTTATTCATGGCTGTGTTCTTAGGCAAAATTGTGAGTGGGATCACTCCCTTGGCTGCGAAGCAACCCCACACATGAATGATCTCAGGATGCTTTACTGTTGGCATGACACAGGACTGATGGTATCGCTCACCTTGTCTTCTCCGGACAAGCTTTTTTCCGGATGCCCCAAACAATCGGAAAGGAGATTCATCAGAGAAAATGACTTTACCCCAGTTCTCAGCAGTCCAAACCCTGTACCTTTTGCAGAATATCAGTCTGCCCCTGATGTTTTTCCTTGAGAGAAGTGGCTTCTTTGCTGCCCTTCTTGACACCAGGCCATCCTCCAAAAGTCTTTGCCTCACTGTGTGTGCAGATGTACTCACACCTGCCTGCTGCCATTCCTGAGCAAGATCTGTACTGGTGTTGCCCCGATCCCGCAGCTGAATCAACTTTAGGAGACGGTCCTGGCGCTTGCTGGACTTTCTTGGGCGCCCTGAAGCCTTCTTCACAACAATTGAACCGCTCTCCTTGAAGTTCTTGATGATCCGATAAATGGTAGATTTAGGTGCAATCTTACTGGCAGCAATATCCTTGCCTGTGAAGTCCTTTTTGTGCAAAGCAATGATGACGGCACGTGTTTCCTTGCAGGTTGCACGCCCTGACCATGGAGAGCCCTTGGTTCTTGTCACCAGAATTTTCAATCCCAATGATAATAACTATCAATCAATAGCTTTGACCAATCCCGAGGTTTGTAAGACCATGGGTATAATAATAATTAGGCAAAGACTCAGCTCATGCAAAAGGTTAGTACAGTTTATTCACAAGAACGTTCTGAAGTCCACAATACAAAGACATCCATTTTATAGCGGTGCACATACTTCCACACAAACAGCAGGTATCCTACGCACATACTGTATCACTACCCAGCCGACAAAGATTAGGGAGACCGTGAGAAGTACTCCCATCCCAAATCTCTCATAGCCAGGTCGGCACCGAATTTTGCTCAGACCGTCTGTGTTTAAGATACTATAAAGATATATTATACAGATATATTGTTTTACCCTAATTCTGACTAAAACTACACACATCATTAATTATAATTTTACTGACTAAAACTACACACATCATTAATAATAATGTTATGATTCTAATCAATTTCATACAATTATATGGTTTCAGGGTGGAATATTCTAATCATTAATTTAAACATATAAATTCCATTATCAGTTCTCTATGGTGTTGTAGGTCAGGGCGTGACTAGGGGGTGTTCTAGTTGATGTATTTCTATGTTTGGTCACGTTTCATTGCTTGTTTATTGTTTTGTTGAGAAGCTGCGCCTTGGTCCGTCCATTTCAACAATCGTGACAGAATATCCCACCAAACAAGGACCAAGCAGCGTGTTAATGAGGTAAAGGAGTTTTGGACATGGGAGGAGGTCATGAGTGGATGCGAGACCCTTCCTTGGCGGGAGTCGCAGAGGACTCAGGAAGGACAGCAACGAACAGAAACCCAAAGATTTTTTGGGGTGGGGGGGCACATGGAGCTGTCGGCTGAGCAGTGGAGAGTACAAGAGCCCGAATTCCTCGCACTCGCCATGAGGAGCGTGTCTTCAGTCCACTGCCACATGGAGCTGGCGGCTGAGCAGAGGGAAGAGCCAGAGACCGTCAGGGAGATGATGGAGAAGTTGGGGGAGAGAGAGAGGAGAGAGATGTTGGTCAAGCGTGTTCGGCTCAACAATCGACCTGAAGAGCCTGTCAGCAGTCTGGTGAAGTCTGTGCCGGCTCCACGCATCTGGCCTCCAGTGCGCCTCCCCAGTCCGGTATGTCCTGTGCCAGTTCCCCGCACTCACCCTGAAGTGCGTGTCACCAGTCCGGTGCCACCTGTGCCGGCTCCACGCACTATGCCTCCAGTGCCTTAACAGGATAATAGCGGACGGAAGACAGGGTGGTGCGGCAGGTGCCGCTTCTCATACGAATGCTGTTATTTTATCTAAAACATCAGGTGTACGCCAACCCCAGCTAAGTAACTCATGCAAAGAGTTAAAGCGCAATTATGTGTTTTATCCCCAGTACTTTGCCATGATTGTCAGTTATGTAGCTGCTCTATTGATAATCTCAGTGCGTCCTTGCTGGGATGACACAATAAATCTACTGCCGGAGAATATCAACACCAAACACATTGGTTCACCGTTCCACGGGAGCGGACAGTACACAACATACCATAATGTTCTGAATAATGGCCAAGTCTACCTCGCTCCCTATTCCACTGAACCGCTTAGGCGTAACAAACACAAGTCCAACATTTATCGAAAACTGTTAAACTACCTGTTCACTACCCTCCTGCTCTCCGGGGATGTGCAACTCAATCCTGGGCCTAACATCACCGAGCCAGCGATACTCACCGGAGTGGAAAGCAGTGGATGGCCTCGTCCACTGATCGTCGCCGCTGTGGAAGTGGGTGAGTGCTATGGTCCCATGGTTTCTCTCGACTCACCCGGCTCCAGGATAGATTTTGACTCTTCAAACATACCCAAGTCGCTATATGCGATCCCTGACTCTGCTTCTGGTACGCAAGTTGTTTTAATTAATTCCCTGCATCCAGTGCAGGCAGGTGGGATTGTTAATTGCGTTACTGAACTGCCCCTAATCAAAACAAAACTAAACCCAGCCGTCAGAAAACACAGAAAATGTAACTTTTTTCAATGTGTCAATCACTCTCGAGTCATCTGGGACCCACGAGCTAAGCCCAAGGGACTACTAGGGGGGCACTTGAACATTCGTAGTGTCATTCCAAAAAGTGATCAAATTCAACATCTACTGACAGACTCCAACCTTGATTTCCTCTGCCTCTCAGAGACATGGCTCCATAAAAACTCTTCATATGCTGCTTTGATTGTGCCTGGCTACAATGTTTTCAGGAGAGACAGGATTGAAGGAAGAGGAGGGGGTGTGATGATTTACATTAAAGAACATATCCGATGTAAACAAATTGAGTGGTCATGTGACAATGAACTAGAATGTATTGGCCTGAACGTTACACTGTCTCCTCAAATGTCTTTTACCCTTATTGGAATGTAAACACAACAAAAGTTAGTTTTTTGATCAGTTTAATAACATGCTTAGGGAATGTGATTTTGGGAAAGAGGTCATCTTAATGGGATATTTTAATATTAATTATGAAGACAAGTCTTGTAGGAAAACCCTCAAACGGATCATTAATACCTTTGACCTTACACAGCTAGTTAAAGGGCCAACCAGGGTGACTTGTTGCTCTAAAACACAGATTGATTCGGTGTTCAGTAATAAACCAGAGAGAGTGACTAAATCATTCAATATTGCTACTGAGCTATCTGATCGTAATCTGACACTTATAGTCAGAAAGCTGTCTAAGAGCAGGTTTAACCTATCTACTGCTAGAAAGCCGGATCAACTAAGAATACCTAAGAGTGAATTAAACAATTTTGAAAACGCAATTAAGGGAATTAACTGGAATGATCTCTTGTCCTATACAGACGTGGAAACTGATAGTCAGGTTTTTCTATCCACAATCCAGACTACAATAAATGGTTTCCTAAAGAAAATCAAATACAAACCTGGCCAAAAGAGCACTCTTCCTTGGCTAAATGGAGAAATATGGAAATTGATGAAAGAATGAGATTATGCTCTAAAAATATCCCTAAGATCCAAATTAGAGCATGACAGACGTAGGTTTACCATGTTGAGAAATAAGGTGATGAAAGAAATCAGACAGGCCAAGGCAAACTTTTTTATTAACATAATTGGTGAAGCAAAGGGAAATTCTAAATTGATCTTGGAGAATCTAAAAAAGTTAACAGGGAAAGACCATAGTAACACTGCAAAAAGACTAGAAATCATGGTGAATAACAATCTAACACAGGATGCAGTCGAAATAGCAATAGCCTTCAATTCCTACTTTATTGAAACCTCCACTGGTTTCTTGGGCTCAGTGCTAGTGAATGACGCTCAACCTGTCTTCATCATAAGTTTCTGAGTCAAAGGTGAACAAGGTGATTAGCTCACTAAAGACCTCTAAAGCCAAAGATGTGTTTGGGCTGGACTCTACCTTTCTTAAAAACTACAAAGAGTCACTCATTGGCCCCATTACTAAGGTCACCAACTCATCTATTGGTCTCGGGTGTTTCCAAGGGTATGGAAGTCGGCCATAATAACGGCCATCTTTAAATCGGGCGACCCTGCTGACGTGATGTCAAAGGTTGTTGAAAAGTGTGTAGCAGAACAACTGATTGCCCACCTCAACAACAGCCCCTTCACATTACACTCCATGCAGTTTGGCTTCAGAGCGAAACACTCCACAGAAACGGCCAACTGCTTTCTTCTGGAAAATGTGAAGTCCAAGATGAACAAAGGGTGCGTTGATGGGGCTGTGTTTCTGGACCTAAGGAAGGCTTTTGATACTGTTAACCATGAGATTCTCATCACAAAATTGTCCAAGTTCAACTTTTCTCCCGATGCCTTGAGATGGATGAAATCATACCTTGAAGGCAGAACTCAGTGTGTCAGAGTGAGCAATGAGCTGTCGCCCACTCTTAGCTATGATGTGGGCGTGCCCCAAGGGTCAATACTGGGGCCCCTCCTGTTCAGCCTGAACATTAATGATCTGCCTTCTGTTTGTACTGGGTCTGAAGTTCAAATGTATGCAGATGATACAGTGATATATGTGCATGCAAAGAGCAAACAACAAGCTGCACAAGAACTCTCTACTGTAATGGTCCAGGTTACAAAGTGGCTCAGTGATTCGTGTTTGCATCTCAATGTGAAAAAAACTGTTTGCATGTTCTTCACAAAGAGGGCAACAGATGCTACTGAGCCAGATGTATATGTGTCAGGGGAGAAGCTCCAGGTTGTATCTGATTTTAAGTACCTTGGCATCATACTTGATTCCAACCTCTCTTTTAAAAAGCATGTGAAAAAGGTAATTCAGATAACCAAATTCAACCTAGCTAATTTCCGATTTATACGAAATTGTTTGACTACAGAGGTAGCAAAACTGTACTTCAAATCTATGATACTCCCCCACTTAACATACTTCTTGACTAGTTGGGCCCAAGCTTGCTGTACAACATTAAAACATATTCAGTCTGTCTACAAACAGGCTCTCAAAGTGCTTGATAGGAAGCCCAATAGCCATCATCACTGTTACATCCTCAGAAAGCATGAGCTCCTGAGTTGGGAAAATCTTGTGCAATACACCGACGCATGTCTTGTATTCAAGATCCTAAATGACCTGGCTCCCCCTCCACTCAGTATTTTTGTTTAAACAGAAAACCCAAACATATGGCAGCAGATCCGCAAGGTCTGCCATGAGAGGTGACTGTATAGTTCCCTTAAGGAAAAGCACCTTTAGTAAATCCGCTTTCACTGTGAGAGCTTCCCATCTCTGGAATATACTGCCATCAGACACACATAACTGCACCACATATCACACTTTCACAAAATGCATGAAGACATGGCTAAAGGTCAATCAGATTTGTGAACATAATCCGTAGCTGTGTATTGCCACTTTCCATGTTGTCTGTTGTCTGTAGCTTGTGAGGTGTGGAAACACTGTTGCTTTTATGAATTTTGTCTTGCTGCTTTTTGTTCTATGTTGCTCTGTCTGTATGCTATGTCTTGCTTGTCCTATGTTGCTCTGTCTGTATGCTATGTCTTGCTTGTCCTATGTTGCTCTGCGTGTGCTCACTGCTCAATGATTGTCTATATTGTAATTGTTTTTAATAACCTGCCCAGGGACTGCTGTTGAAAATTAGCCGGCTGGCTAAAACCGGCACTTTTACTGAAACGTTGATTAATGTGCACTGTCCCTGTAAAAATAAACTCAAACTCGGTGCGCCTCCCCAGCCCGGAGCGTCCTGTGCCGGCTCCACGCACTCGACCTGAGGGACGTGTCATCAGTCCGGTGCAACCTGCGCCGATGCCCAGTCCAGGCACGGCGTCCAACCCAGCTCCATGGCCGGAGCCTTCCTCTGCGCCGATGCCCGGTCCAGGCACGGTGTCCAGTCCCGCTCCATGGCAGGAGCCTTCCTCTGCGCTGGTGCCCAGTCTAGGCACGGCGTCCTGTCCCGCTCCATGGCAGGAGCCTTCCTCTGCGCTGGTGCCCAGGCACGGCGTCCAGTCCCGCTCCATGGCAGTAGCCTTCCTCTGCGCTGGTGTCCAGTCCAGGCACGGTGTCCAGTCCAGCTCCATGGCAGGAGCCTTCCTCTGCCCTGGTGTCCAGGCACGGCATCCAGTCCCGCTCCAAGGCCGGAGCCTTCCTCTTCGCCGGTGCCCAGTCCAGGCACGGCGTCCAGGCACGGCGTCCAGTCCCGCTCCATGGCCGGAGCCTTCCTCTGCGCCGGTGCCCAGTCCAGGCACGGCGTCCAGTCCCGCTCCATGGCAGGAGCCTTCCTCTGCGCCGGTGCCCAGTTCAGGCACGGCATCCAGTCCCGCTCCAAGGCCGGAGCCTTCCTCTGCGCCGATGCCCAGTCCAGGCACGGCGTTCAGCCCGGCGCCATGGCCGGATTCGGGGTCTGGGCGGGGGCTACGACCTGCACCGGAGCCGCCACCGACATTAGTCACCCCCCCTACCCTCCCCATTTGGTTTCAGGTTTTGCGGCCGGAGTCCGCACCTTTGGGGGGGGGGGTACTGTCACGCCCTGACCATGGAGAGCCCTTCAACTACATCAACTAGAACACCCCCTAACCACGCCCTGACCTACAACACCATGGAGAGCCCTTGGTTCTCTATGGTGTTGTAGGTCAGGGCGTGACTAGGGGGTGTTCTAGTTGATGTATTTCTATGTTTGGGATTGAGTGTGGTTCCCAATTAGAGGCAGCTGATTATCGTTGTCTCTAATTAGGGATCATACTTAAGGTGTTACTGTTCCCACCTGCATTTGTGGGATATTGTTTGTGTATGTGCTTGTTGCACCACGTAGTCACGTTTCGTTGCTTGTTTATTGTTTTGTTGAGAAGTTTCACTTTAAATAAATATGTGGAACTCAAATCACGCTGCGCCTTGGTCCGTCCATTTCAACAATTGTGACACAGGTAACCATGATTGACAGAGGAAGAACAATGATTCCAAGCACCACCCTCCTTTTGAAGCTTCCAGTCTGTTATTCGAACTCAATCAGCATGACAGAGTGATCTCCAGCCTTGTCCTTGTCAACACTCACACCTGGGTTAACGAGAGAATCACTGACATGATGTCAGCTGGTCCTTTTGTGGCAGGGCTGAAATGCAGTGGAAATGTTTTTGGGGGATTCAGTTAATTTGCATGGCAAAGAGGGACTGCAATTAATTGCATTTCATCTGATCACTCTTCATAACATTCTGGAGTATATGCAAATTGCCATTATACAAACTGAGGCAGCAGACTTTGTGAAAATTAATATTGTGTCATTCTCAAAACTTTTGGCCACAACTGTACAGTTGAAGTCGGAAGTTTACATACACCTTAGCCAAATACACTTAAACTCAGTTTTTCACAATTCCTGACATTTAATCCTAGTAAAAGAATCCTGTCTTAGGTCAGTTAGGATCACCACTTTATTTTAAGAATGTGAAATGTCAGATAGTAGCGACAATGATTTATTTCAGCTTTTATTTCTTTCATCACATTTCCAGTGGGTCAGAAGATTATATACACTCAGTTAGTATTTGGTAGCATTGCCTTCAAATTGTTTAACTTGGGTCAAACGTTTCGGATAGCCTTCTACAAGCTTCCCAGAATAAGGTGAATTTTGGCCCATTCCTCCTGACAGAGCTGGTGTAACTGAGTCAGGTTTGTAGGCTTTTTCAGTTCTGCCCACAAATGTTCTATAGGCTTGAGGTCAGGGCTTTGTGATGGCCACTCCAATACCTTGACTTTGTTGTCCTTAAGCCATTTTGCAACAACTTTGGAAGTATGCTTGGGGTCATTGTCCATTTGGAAGACTCATTTGCGACCAAGCTTTAACTTCCTGACTCATGTCTTGAGATATTGCTTCAATATATCCACATAATTTCCCCTCATGATGCCATCTATTTTGTGAAGTGCACCAGTCCCTCCTGCAGCAAAGCACCCCAACAACATGATGCTGCCACCCCCGTGCTTCATGGTTGGGATGGTGTTCTTCGACTTGCAAGCCTCCCCCTTTTTCCTCCTAACATAACGATGGTCATTATGGCCAAACAATTCTATTTTTGTTTCATCAGACCAGAGGACATTTCTCCAAAAAGTATGATCTTTGTCCCCATGTGCAATTGCAAACCGTAGTCTGGCTTTTTTATGGTGGTTTTGGAGCAGTGGCTTCTTCCTTGCTGAGCAACCTTTCAGGTTATGTCGATATAGGACTCGTTTTACTGTGGATATAGATACTTGTGTACCTGTTTCCTCCAGCATCTTCACATGGCTCTTTGCTGTTGTTCTGGAATTGATTTGCACTTTTTGCACCAAAGTACGGTCTCTAGGAGACAGAACGCGTCTCCTTCCTGAGCGGTATGACGGCTGCGTGGTTCCATGGTGTTTATGCTTGCGTACTGTTGTTTGTACAGATGAACGTGGTACCTTCAGGTGTTTGGAAATTGCTCCCAAGGATGACCCAGACTTGTGGAGGTCTACAGTTTTTTTTCTGAAGTCTTGGCTGATTTCTTTTCATTTTCACATGATGTCAAGCAAAGAGGCACTGAGTTTGAAGGTAGGCTTTGAAATACATTCACAGGTACACTTCCAATTGACTCAACTGATGTCAATTAGCCGACATTTTCTGGAATTTTCCAAGTTGTTTAAAGGCACAGTTAACTAAATGCATGTAAACTTCTGACACACTGGAATTGTGATACAGGGAATTATAAGTGAAATAATCTGCCTGTAAACAATTTTTTGAAAAATTACTGGTGTCATGCGCAAAGTAGATGTCCTAACCGACTTGTTAAAACTATAGTTTGTTAACAAGAAATGTGTGGAGTGGTTGGAAAAAAACTAGTTGTAATGACTCTAACCTCAGTGTATGTAAACTTCCGACTTCAACTGTATGTGTAAGCTTACGAGCACTGCCTGGTCACACCTGATGAGATTTAGATGACAGAGCATGATCAGAGTTAACTCTCTCTCTCTCTCTCTGTGTGTGTGTGTGTGTTTCTGTAGGTTTCAGAAGAAAGGCCAAAATTACCATTTATCCTTCAGTATGTCATTCCGTCTGACCTATAGGTCATCTTGCTCTCTACAGCTGTTATGTCATTACAGTGCATTGGTAGGATACAAATACGTACCTCTGTCACTGTTCTTCTCTTTTTCTCTTATGTCCTCCTCTCCATATATCTCCTTTGAATCTTTCATTCGGCCCATTTCTTGGTCCCTCCTCTCCTTCTCCATCTCTCACCATCAGTCTCCTTCTCTCCATACTTCATCCAGTCCAGTGCTGACAGCTCAATGAGAACGATGTTATTAAATGTGAAGGGTCAGGTTTAGTCCCATAGAACTATGAATTAGAATACTAGAATGGACATGAACCTCATTGATGGGATAAAGGTCTGGGAGCTGGTCAACCATGGTTTGCCAGTGCTGTAATAAGATATGGTAAAAATAAAAATATTATTTTGAAGAATTGATCTGCCCTGTTTGTTTATAAGCTAGCTAACCAGCCAGTTTTAGAGGAATGATTACAGAATATTTTTTTCTAATTAACTGCCAATATGCCAACATAAGTTGTAAATGCAACAAGTACTGGTATTGTATCATGTATCATATGATGACAGCCCTGACCTAAATCCCATAGAAAAGTTGTGGGCAGAACTGAAAAAGCGTGTGCGAGCAAGGAGGCCTACAAACCTGACTCAGTTACACCAGCTCTGTCAGGAGGAATGGGCCAAAATTCACCCAACATTTTTGTGGGAAGCTTGTGGAAGGCTACCCGAAACATTTGAACCAAGTTAAACAATTTAAAGGCAATGCTACCAAATACTAATTGAGTGTATGTAAACTTCTGACCCACTGGGAATGTGATGAAAGAAATAAAAGCTGAAATAAATCATTCTCTCTATTATTATTCTGACATTTCACATTCTTAAAATAAAGTGGTGATCCTAACTGACCTAAGACAGGGATTTTTTACTAGGATTAAATGTCAGGAATTGTGAAAAACTGAGTTTAAATGTATTTGGCTCAGGTGTATGTAAACTTCTGACTTTAACTGTATATCATAACAACCTAAAGTATAGGTAATTGGTAGGACATATGTGTTAGATGGAGGTAAAGAGAGGGTTAGTACAGAGAGAGAGAGGATGATGGAGGGAGAGAGAGTGATTCAGATAGAGAGAACAGATAGAGGGATAGCAGGGTGTGATAAGATTTGATCCTCCTATTCCCCCTCTTCCCCTCTCCTCACCCGTACTTGATCTCATCTCTCCTCTCCTTTCCTCTCCTCTTATACACCCAGTAATATTGTGTTAGAATGTCGCTCCCAGGGGAAAGGGCTAAGATGATTTCCCATCCTAGAGGTCTCCAACTGGGGCTCAGATACCCATCAACCAGCCTGTGTGGAGCTCCACTCTGGTACTCTGATTAATGACAGAGAGACGGAGAGAAATAGAGATAAGTAAAGAGAGGGAAAGGGAGAGAGAGGAGAAGGTAGAGACTTCTGATCAGTGAAGATGCAGCTAATAAAAACAATGAATCACTTTTAGAAATATTTTTAGTGTAAGTGAGAGATAAGATAGTTAGAGTGGAGATGGTGTGTGTGTTTGCTGTGAGTACAGGGTTGATGAGCATAGATCAGGATGTGTTTATGTTTGTGCTTGTGTCGGTCTGTGTGGTTGTGTATGTGCTTGTGTGTGTGAGTGTGTGTGTGCTTGTGTGTGTGTGTGCTTGTGTGGGTCTGTGTGGGTTTCTGTGTGTGCTTGTGTGTGTTTGTGCTTGTGTCGGTCTGTGTGGTTGTGTATGTGCTTGTGTGGGTTTGTTTGTGTGCTTGTGTGTGTGTGTGTGTGTGCTTGTGTGGGTTTGTGTGATTGTGTGTGTGCTTGTGTGGGTTTCTGTGTGTGCTTGTGTGTGTTTGTGCTTGTGTCAGTCTGTGTGGTTGTGTATGTGCTTGTGTGGATCTGTGTGGTTGTGTGTGTGCTTGTGTGGGTTTGTGTGTGTGCTTGTGTGTGTGTGTGTGTGTGCTTGTGTGGGTTTGTGTGATTGTGTGTGTGCTTGTGTGGGTTTCTGTGTGTGCTTGTGTGTGTTTGTGCTTGTGTCAGTCTGTGTGGTTGTGTATGTGCTTGTGTGGGTCTGTGTGGTTGTGTGTGTGCTTGTGTGGGTCTGTGTGATTGTGTGTGTGATTGTGTGGGTTTGTGTGTGTGCTTGTGTGTGTGTGTGTGTGTGCTTGTGTGGGTCTGTGTGCTTGTGTGGTTGTGTGTGTTAGTGCTGAGTGATTAGTGCTTTTTTAGGTCTGTTCGGTTTCAGTTCAATTATTAAAAAATAGTAAAGATTTTTGATTTTGGTTTTTAGTCTTTTTTTAAACTTTAAATGCGAGAGAGAGAGAGAGAGAGAGAGGGAGGGGGTGAGAGAGAGAGACTGTATATACACTGTATATACACATGATATGACATTTGTAATGTCTTTATTCTTTTGAAACTTCTGTATGTGTAATGTTTACTGTTAATTTTTATTGTTTATTTCACTTTTGTATATTATCTACCTCACTTGCTTTGGCAATGTTAACACATGTTTCCCATGCCAATAAAGCCCCTTGAATTGAATTGAATTGAGAGAGAGAGAGAGAGAGAGAGAGAGAGAGAGAGAGAGAGAGAGAGAGAGAGAGAGAGAGACAGAGAGAGAGAGAGAGAGAGAGAGAGAGAGAGAGAGAGAGGGAGAGAGAGAGAGAGAGAGAGAGAGAGAGAGAGAGAGAGAGAGAGAGAGAGAGAGGGAGAGAGAGAGAGAGAGAGAGAGAGAGAGAGAGAGAGAGAGAGAGAGAGAGAGAGAGAGAGAGAGAGAGAGTAGTGAAATACACTCCCATGCATTTCAAAATAGTGTAGTGGGCATTCATTTTTTATATGTATATATACAGTATATTATATATACATCACATGCGACTCGTAATAAGACTAAGCAGTTAGCCTATTAAAATGTTTAACTGGCTCCATAAAGATACTTAAAATATACAAGCAAGCATTAGCCAATGAGTTAACGTTGACTAGCAAGAATTGGTCTGAAAATTGTCTATATCAAAGGCAGATATTTAATTACCATTGTACAATGAATGGATTCACATACAAGGCATGAAGCTTAAGTTACAAACATTACCAATCATACTTCTAGGCATGTAGAACCTAAGGTTAATTTAGAAGACAAAGCACAAAGAGATGCCTAGTAGGCCAGAGGGCTAGAAGCCTAGGAAATTAGAATTGATCATACAACATTCCTTCATGGACTGGATACCGGATAATAGAGAGAACAAAGGAATTTAGTTCCATTTATAACATCTGAAGGTGTAACCTTTCAACCTAAAACCAACCACCATTGACCAATCAACTGATACCAAGATTACAGTAACCTAAACCTACCCAATCTCCACAGGGTGTCACAGCATTTAGAGGCTTGTGTGGGGGATGAGACCAATGTAAACGAGACAGAATTAACGAGAAGACACCCCTTTACATAATAGAGTCATTCAGAGTTTACTCTGTGCAGATACAAGTAATTACGGAGATCATACATCCATATAGATAGCATCAGAGTTATCCTCAGAGGACAAGTTTCACATAGTGTAGCATTATTTTATCACAGTAGTCAGTCCTTTGGATACTGTAACAGAGAGATACATTTAGGCCCCTCAGAGGGGGAATGGTTTATTTTTTATTTAACTAGGCAAGTCAGTTCAACAACAAACAAATTCTTATTTACAATGACGGCCTACCCCAGCCAAACCCAGACGACGCTGGGCCAATTGTGCGCTGCCCTATGGGATTCTCAATCACAGCCAGATGTGATACGGCCTGGATTCAAACCAGGGACTGTAGTGACGTCTCTTGCACTGAGATGCAGTGCCTTAGACCGTTGTGCCACTAGTCCTTGGGCGTTGTCCTTTGTGCTTTCCTTGTGTTCCTGGACCATTTGCCATGCAGCTCCAGGTGACAGAGAGCACATACATTATTAAGGTCGAGCCTACAACAGTATTTTAAATAACTATTGGAAAATACTTTCAAATACAATTAGAAAGACTATTTGGTTTTTACAAATAACCATTCAAATACTCAAAATAAAAGTTCTTGTTTTGGGCTGTGTATTTGAAAATACAAAAATACACAAACAAAATGTATCTTCTACCCCCAAGCCATAAGACTCCTGAACAGCTAATCAAAGGGCTACCCAGACCCCTCTTTTACGCTGCTGCTACTCTGTGTTTATAATAGTCACTTTAACTCTACCTACATGTACATATTACCTCAACTAACCGGTGCCCCCGCACATTGAATCTGTACCAGTACCCCGTGCATATAGCCTCGCTTGTATTTTACTGCTGCTGTTTAATTATTTGTTACTTTATTTTCTATTTTCTATTTTTTTTACTTAACACTTATTTTTTTATTAACTTCTTAAAGCATTGTTGCTTTAAGGGCTTGTAAGTAAGCATTTCACTGTAAGGTCTACTACACCTGTTGTAATCGGGGAAAATGACAATTTGATTTGATTTTAAATAACAAATACTCAAATACACATTTGATCCCAGCTCTGACACACACACACACACACACACACACACACACACACACACACACACACACACACACTTGTAAACCTCTTATTCTAAGAAGCCCAGCTAACCCCTAAGCAGGTGTAATAGAACCAAGCCATCCCATATACTAGGGCCCTGTGTTATTGTTAATCATGTCACATTACCTGGATTTTAGCCTTTATTTTAAGCCTTTTCCAGAAATGAGAATTAGACCAAAAACGCTGAGCAATGAACTTTATGTTATAATTATATTACATTTACATTTAAGTCATTTAGCAGACGCTCTTATCCAGAGCGACTTACAAATTGGAAAGTTCATTCATATTCATCCAGGTCCCCCCGTGGGAATTGAACCCTGGTCCCCCCGTGGGAATTGAACCCACAACTCTGGCGTTGCAAGCGCCATGCTCTACCAACTGAGCCACACGGGACCACCAACCATATTGCCTATGGTTCAGGATATTTACACAGTGAGGACACCATGCCAATTAATGAACAATGGACAATATACATACTGGGACTGCTCTCTTGTGTGGCTACAGAGCACTGAATCTATCTGGGCTAAATATGGCAATATAAGTTGGTCGCTATCCCCTACTGTTTATTTATTTATTTTGTATTAATGTTTTGCTATTGGTAAAGAGAGATGGGCTACTACTACACAATAGCGCTTTTGGTTTTCCTTGTTTTTCTTCTTGTTGATTCCTGTCCGTCTCTGTTTAGGCTACAGAATTTATCTCAGAGGGAGGACTTGCCCTACAGGCAATGATGAATTATTATATAATATCTAGAGCCTTATAACTCAACTCTGGATGTCGAAGTCAGTTCCACTGCTTTTTTGTCATTGTTCCCCTAATAACAAATAATAACACATGAAGATAATGGATTAAGGGCTATTGGTCCTACATCTATCCTATTTTTGACTGCTTAGGCACTTGGACGACATATCTATCATATCTTCATATTCTTTATTTTTTCTTCATTACTCACTAAGGGTAAAATCATAATGTTACATAAGAAACTCAAAATCACCATCCTTGTTAAAGGTGAAGAACAAGAAGGCAGAATCACTTTCATTAATTATATGTATCCATAATGGAAAGAAAATTGCCTTTATTAAACCAGTTAAATGTAACTAAATGTAATCGAAAATGTAATCTGCTTAATCCCCATAAACAATAGCTAGTAATGCTGCATACTCCACGAGAGGTTAAAATCTCACCTTTCTGGGAAAAATAGTTATAATGTGCTGAGGTGTGGTCAGTTTTGAGGACACAAGCTGAAGTTCACAGTACAAATATGATACAAACATGAGATTATGAAATATTTGATATGATGTATTTCCTATTCAACAAAACTGGATGAATAAGGCTTGAAATAACTTATATGCTTTCTACATTTCCACATGTAAATCTTGATGGGGCAAGTAAAATTATAATTTTTTCATGCATGCCAGCAAAGCCACTACACAACACAACACTAAACAATACATTAATTTCACTATAACAGTGACAAACGGTGCCACAAAACTGTTAGGGCCTACATAAAACTGTCCCAACAGCAGAGTCCCATCAGCAGTCCCAACACCTTACCACTGCTACACCTGGCTATCAGCGGAGCCTTGTCTGGCAGCGAAACAGTTCATTCAGGCTCATTTATTGCCGTAAAAAAACATAGCTGATATGGCTGACTTGCTTAAACAAATGTGGTTTCTACTGACAATTGAGATGTACAAACTACGGCTTAAGGGGACAATGAGCGGATAAGAGGCGATCCGTAATTTCGATTAAGACAATGAGCCAGCTAGGACGGACATAGTCAATATTACCAATCAACTGATCAGTTGGTAGTGCATGGCACTTGCAGCGACAGGGTTGTTGGTTCAATTAACACAGGGGACCAGTACGAAAAAAAATATTAAAATGTATATATGAACTACTTTGGATAAGAGTGCTTGCTAAAGAATGAAATATATAACTATTTGTTCAGCACTTTTGAAATGCAAAGTGACAGAATTCAGAACATGGGCCATTCTTACAGTATTCTTGTCACGTTCCTGACCTGTTTTCTGTTGTTTTGTATGTGTTTAGTTGGTCAGGGCGTGAGTTGGGGTGGGTAGTCTATGTTATGTGTTTTCTATGTTGGGTTAATGTGTTGCCTGGTATGGTTCTCAATTAGAGGCAGGTGTTTGACGTTTCCTCTGATTGAGAACCATATTAAGGTAGGTTGTTCTCACTGTTTGTTTGTAAGTAGTGGTGTTGGTTGTGTGCTACGTGTTTTCTGGACTGTGTTCCTTTCCCCCCCGTGTCTGGGGTTGGTTATATAGTACACCCAGTGTGTTAATAGGGTGGACTAGTTGGTCCGTGTTCATTAAAGAACATTCTGTATTGGCACCTGCTGTTTCCTGCGTGTTGACTCCACACTCCGACACCCAGGCCTTACAGAATCCCGCACCAAACCCGGATCAAGCAGCGGGTTAACGGGCAGCAGCGACAGCAGCAGCGGTACCAGGAGGAATGGTCATGGGAGCAAATATTGAACGGAGAAGGACCCTGGGCTAAGGTTGGAGAATATCGCCGCTCTCGGGAAGAGATGGAGGCAGCTAAAGCCCAGGAGCGGTGGTATGAGGAGGCAGCACGGAAGCGTGGCTGGAAGCCCGTGAAGAAACCCCAAAAATTCCTTGGGGGAGGGCTAAAGGGTAGTGTGGCGAGGGCAGGTAGGAAACCTGCGCCCACTTCCCATGCTTACCGTGGAGAGCGGGAGTACGGGCAGACACCGTGTTATGCGGAAGAGCGCACGGTGTCTCCTGTACGGGTGCATAGCCCGGTGCGGGTTATTCCACCTCCCCGCACTGGGCGGGCTAGAGTGAGCATTGAGCCAAGTGCCATGAAGCCGGCTCTACATATCTGGCCTCCAGTGCGTCTCCTCGGGCCGGTGTACATGGCACCAGCCTTACGTATGGTGTCCCTGGTTCGCCAACACAGCCCAGTGCGGGTTATTCCACCTCCCCGCACTGGACGGGCTACGGGGAGCATTCAACCAGGTAAGGTTGGGCAGGCTCAGTGCTCAAGGGAGCCAGTACGCCTGCACGGTCCGGTATATCCGGCGCCACCTTCCCGCCCCAGTCCAGTACCACCAGTGCCTACACCACGCACCAGGCTTCCAGTGCGTCTCCAGAGCCCTGTTCCTCCTCCACGCACTCTCCCTGTGGTGCGTGTCTCCAGCCCAGTGCCTCCAGTTCCGGCACCACGCATCAAGCCTCCTGTGCGTCTCCAGAGCCCTGTACGCACTGTTCCTTCTCCCCGCACTCGCCCTGAGGTGCGTGCCCTCAGCCCGGTACCACCAGTGCCGGTACCACGCACCAGGCCTATAGTGCGCTTTGAGAGTCCAGTGTGCCCTGTTCCTGCTCCCCGCACTAGCCTTGAGGTGCGTGTCTCCAGTCCAGTGCCTCCAGTTCCGGCACCACGCACCAGGCCTACTGTGCGCCTCAGCAGGTCAGAGTCGGCTGCCTACCCAGCGCCGTCTGAACTGCCTGCACTGCTCGTCTGCCCAACGCCACCTGCACAGCTCGTCTGCCCAACGCCGCCTGCACTGCTCGTCTGCCCAACGCCGTCTGAGCCATCCGTCTGCCCAGCGCCGTCTGAGCCATCCGTCTGCCCAGCGCCGTCTGAGCCATCCGTCTGCCCAGCGCCGTCTGAGCCATCCGTCTGCCCAGCGCCGTCTGAGCCATCCGTCTGCCCAGCGCCGTCTGAGCCATCCGTCTGCCCAGCGCCGTCTGAGCCATCCGTCTGCCCAGCGCCATCTGAGCCATCCGTCTGCCCAGCGCCATCTGAGCCATCCGTCTGCCACGAGCCATTAGAGCCGCCCGTCTGTCCCGAGCCATTAGAGCCGTCCGTCAGTCAGGAGCCGCTAGAGCCGTCCGTCAGTCAGGAGCCGCCAGAGCCGCCAGCCAGTCAGGAGCCGCCAGAGCCGCCAGCCAGTCAGGAGCTGCCAGAGCCGCCAGCCAGTCAGGAGCTGCCAGAGCCGCCAGCCAGTCAGGAGCTGCCAGAGCCGCCAGCCAGTCAGGAGCTGCCAGAGCCGCCAGCCAGTCAGGAGCTGCCAGAGCCGCCCTCCAGTCATGAGCTGCCCTCCAGTCATGAGCTGCCCTCCAGTCATGAGCTGCCCCACAGTCATGAGCTGCCCCACAGTCATGAGCTGCCCCACAGTCATGAGCTGCCCCACAGTCATGAGCTGCCACTCAGTCCGGAGCTGCCACTCAGTCCGGAGCTGCCACCCAGTCCGGAGCTGCCACCCAGTCCGGAGCTGCCACCCAGTCCGGAGCTGCCACTCAGTCCGGAGCTGCCACTCAGTCCGAAGCTGCCAGTAGTCCAGAGTTGTCCCTCTGTCCTAAGCTACCTCTCTGTCCGGAGCGATCTCTCTGTCCTGAGCTACCTCTCTGTCCTGAGCTACCTCTCTGTCCTGAGCTACCTCTTTGTCCTGAGCTACCTCTCTGTCCTGAGTTGTCTCCTCTATTTAGGAGGGGCGTTGGTGAAGGTTCCTGGACCATGGTCGGGGGCGAGGGTCGCCACTCAAGGGACGCTAAGGAGGGGGACAAAGACAGTGGTGGAGTGGTGTCCTCGTCCACCGCCGGAGCCGCCACCGCGGACAGATGCCCACCCAGACCCTCCCCTTGAGTTTTAGGGGTGCGCCCGGAGTTCGCACCTTGAGGGGGGGGTTCTGTCACGTTCCTGACCTGTTTTCTGTTGTTTTGTATGTGTTTAGTTGGTCAGGGCGTGAGTTGGGGTGGGTAGTCTATGTTATGTGTTTTCTATGTTGGGTTAATGTGTTGCCTGGTATGGTTCTCAATTAGAGGCAGGTGTTTGACGTTTCCTCTGATTGAGAACCATATTAAGGTAGGTTGTTCTCACTGTTTGTTTGTAAGTAGTGGTGCTGTGTTCCTTTCCCCCCCGTGTCTGGGGTTGGTTATATAGTACACCCAGTGTGTTAATAGGGTGGACTAGTTGGTCCGTGTTCATTAAAGAACATTCTGTATTGGCACCTGCTGTTTCCTGCGTGTTGACTCCACACTCCGACACCCAGGCCTTACAATTCTCCCTGTACACCAAGTCAGAACAGTAGGATAAATAAAGGGGGCGTATAAGCAGACAATAAAAGCTCTTACAATATTCAATGATAACGTTTCTCTAAAACAGGCTATAGGCTACATGTGCACCACCAAGTCAGAACAGTAGGCTAAGGGCTCCCAAGTGGTGCAGCGGTCTAAGGCACTGCATCGCAGTGCTAGAGGTGTCACAACAGACCCTGGTTTGATTCCAGGCTGTGTCACAACCGGACGTGATTGGGAGTCCAATAGTGCGGCACACAATTGGCCGAGCGTTGTTACGGTTTGGTCGGGGGAAGGCCGTCATTGTAAATAAGAATTTGTTCTTAACTGACTTGCATAGTTAAATTAAAAATAAATAAAAAGGACCAAATTATTAAGGTGAGACACATGGGCTACTAACAGCTTACTACACAACATACACTTAGTATTACTTTCTTAGCTACAGTATATCTCCCTGGCATATTACATAATTTATGCAGCAGCATACAAGACATTTTTGGACACACCTTGCTGTGCTGTGCTCACTTGAACAGGAAGATGGCACGGTGGTCCTTCGTGGGCAAATTTTGAATGATGGGTCA
The DNA here is from genome assembly GCF_016432855.1 of Salvelinus namaycush. Classification (NCBI taxonomy): domain Eukaryota; kingdom Metazoa; phylum Chordata; class Actinopteri; order Salmoniformes; family Salmonidae; genus Salvelinus; species Salvelinus namaycush. The sequence continues at coordinate 14,871,643 of NC_052337.1, read as the reverse complement.
CCACTGAAACGACTAACTATAAGATTTCCTTATAACTGTAAAATACATATTTGTATGTTTGTATGTTTAGTGTTAGAGAAAATGTACTTATTTTCTAAAGGTCTCTATAGGAACCCGCCTTTCATCTCAGATTAATTATTGTAGATTAATATAAATTGATCTCTGAATGTGCTACAGTGTGCTACAGTGATGAAACCATTATGCCTGCAATCTCTGTAAGGATTGCAGGCATGTGCTTCGTCCGTTGCTGTGACATAGGGTTCAGCCAGGAGTTGATGGACAGTCGGAAGAGCAAATTAAATGGTAAGAGGGATATCCCAGCTTCAAATGGTTTCAGATTTCAGATCCTACATCACACAAACTCAGAAAATATACTACCATGTCCATGGGAACCAGGGCTATCAATGCAAGCCATTTTGATCTACGGTGTCCACAGATCAATTAATAAGCTACAATGTCTGTCGGAACTGGAACCAGAACCACACAGTTTCTCAAAACAGGGGACTTTACATCTAAGAGGTTTTGATGTGTATGCTCCAAATTCATATGATCCAAAGTTTGTTTGATTCTCTGAACAGCATATTGTTAGAATTAACTGAATTCCAACTGGTTATTGGGACTGACATGAATGCAATTCTGAATATCCGGCACAAATCTAATAAGACCAACTATAATCCACAGGCAACCAAGGCTCCGCAACATATACTCACTCTCTGATTACAACCTCATTGATGCCTGGCGAGCTCATAACCCTAAAGCAAAATAGTACACTTTCTATTCAAACAGACACAAAACATTCTCCCGAATCGATCTCATACTATTATCTACTCCTCTATTTTCTTTATTCAAGAAAATAGAAATTCGACATTTGAGCCTATCTGATCATCATGCTTACTACCAAAAAGCAAACATCAGAATCTCGTATAATAGCCACAAGATAGAGCTTTATTGCTTCCTTACTACAAAATCCTATTTTATATCAACATTTTGAAAGTGAATTTAATTAATTCAAAATTATTAACAAAAATTCAGTCGATGATCCTCTGGTTTTATGGGACCCCATCAAAGCTTTTATTAAAAACAATGGAACTATCTCAGCTAAGGCTGGAAATAGCTAATAAGAACCTTGATAGTGCTGCTGCAAGTTTTTATATATATATATATTTCTTTATTTTTTTATAATTATTTGTTATTAGGTTTTTTTGGGGGGGTGTTCTCATTTTTATTATTATTATTATTATTTGTTATTTTTTTTAAAGTCTGTCACATCTGTGAATGTGGAATGTGTTTTGTTGGTTGATTGACAAACAAGAAAACTTAATAAAACTTTAAATTGAAAAACAAAAAAAACAATGGAACTGCATTTGAATAAATCACAATTACAGAAGATATCAGAATTGGAAAAGTTGTTAACAACGTTAGAGCGTTCTCACCATACACTTTTTTCAGACCAGGCAGCGACTTCTCTCTCCAAAGTCAAGATAGAACTAAGTTTATTGGTAAGACAGAGAGCAGAATTTGCCATCCATCGAGTTAGATTCTACCATTACTTCCATGGCAATCGACCCAGTCGTCTACTGGCTAACAAGCTTCACAGTAATATAGCGGATATTACAACTATTGAATCTGAATCAGGTTAATTACTATCAGAACCTAAATCAATCAACCAAAGATTATCCCGTTTCTATAAATAATTGTACAACTCTGATTGTAAACCCACACCAAGCCAGACTGAGACCTTTTTAAATGATAAAATAATTCCTCTTCTCTCAACTGTGGAAGCCAGCTTGCTGGGAGCCCAAATCTCTCTCCATTAACTCAAAAGGGCATAACATAAATAAAGGCAAATCACCTGGTTGGAACCAATTAGGTCCACTGTTCCTTGAAATAATTAAAACAGCCGTTCACAAAGGTTCATTTGGAAGGGATGTCAATACAGCAGTAATTTATTCAAAAAAGATAAGGACGCCACCGAGTGTTCTCTCTATCGCTCCCTATCTTTGATAAACACAGATATAAAACTATTTTCAAAAATGATGTCGTCTTAATTGGTACATCCGGACCAAAGCGGGTTTGTTAAACAAAAACAATTATCCTCATATAACCTCCGTCGTCTATTACATATCTTACATGCTTCATCAGAATCCAAAGCTCCTTGGGCAGCTCTCGACGCTATCAGAACTCAGCATAAGACCCATATGGAGACAGTTCAAATCACAGAAGTTTAGTTACAAAACAGGGGGTAGGCAAACAACAGGTCAAGGGCAGGCAGAGGCCGGTAATCCAAGACAGAGTCCGTAACGTACATATTGGAAGTCAGGCTCAGGGTCAGGGCAGGCAGAGGTCAGTAATCCAAGACAGAGTCCGTAACGTACAGATCGGAAGACAGGCTCAGGGTCAGGGCAGGCAGAGGTCAGTAATCCAGGGCAGTGTCAAAAGGTACAGAACGGCAGGCAGGCTCAGGGCAGGCAGAAATTGTCAAAACAGGAAGCACTAGAAAACAGGGACTAAAGAGAACAGGAGTACGGAAAAACATGCTGACGAGACAAGACGAACTGGCAACAGACAAACAGAAAACACAGGTATAAATGCACAGGGGATAAAGGGGAAAATGGGCGACACCTGGAGCGGGGTAGAGACAAGCACAAGACAGGTGAAACAGATCAAGGTGTGATAGACATAGAAAAAGGTTTTGATAGATTAGAATGGCCATGTCTTTGGTCTGTTTTGGAAGATATGGGACTTGACTCCAATTTCATTAATATGATTAAAATATGATATGCCATCCCTAGTAGCCATAGTAATAACAGGCAATTGTCACGGCTGACTAGGTGTGTAGAAGGAATCAAACGCAGAGAGCAGAGAGGTCCAGTGGAAAGATGCACTTTAATGCAGCACCAAAAATAAATGTCCAACCACGCAGGGCGCAAAACACTGACCAACCCAAATACAACGGGTAACACGGTCCAGAGCACAAAACAACACCAAACGACACAACCATGAACAAAGAAATAATCCCGCACAACACAGGGGTGGGTTTCACAACCTAAATAGGGAAGTAAATCAAACACACACAAACAAGGAACAGGTGTAACTAATTAGACAAAACTAAACGAAAAGAAAAAGGGATCGGTGACGACGACCACCGAGCACCACCCGAACAGGCGGGGGAGCCAACTTCGGCAGGAGTCGTGACAGCAATACCTGCTCTGTTCAGTTCAGAATAACTAGAAGTAGCAGGAAAGGTGAGCCGATCTCACCTCTACTCTTCTTATTGTCTATGGAGCCCCTGGCCCAGGCAATTCGACAATCGAAAGAAATTACACCAATATCTCTTAATTCTACAGATCACGTCATTTCATTATAAGGCAATGATATCTTACTTCATCTAGATTCTAGACAATGTATCTCAATCCCTCCCAAACGCTTTGGAGATAATAGAAAAATTCAGTTCCATCTCCAGTTATAAAATAAATATAACCAAATCTGCCCTATGGAGGACTCCATCTCTACTTACGTAATCCCAATTGTTTCCAATTCTAAATATTTGGGAATAGATAGATTTCTTTTCTTAGATAAAACCATTGCCAGAAACTTTAACAGAATGCTCAAATCAAATCAATCTGACTTCAGTAAATGGACTAATATCTCAGCTGCTCTAACCGGCAGAATATCTATTGTCAACATGAATATATTGCAAAATATATGAATTAAAATGTATATTGTACCTGTAAACCCCCCAACAAAAAATGACAAAACAAATAAAAACTTGGTCAAAAAAAGAAAAGGGGACAGTTTGATTGTTAAAAAATTATATATGAAGGTTAAAATTCAGGTCATGTGACATGATAAACCAAAACACAGGGCCCTATGTCAGGCTAGCCCAGAAACATTTATTATTACTATTTTTTATTACTCTGTAATCCAAATCCTTACAGCAGCTGTTACTGTAACACCCCCTCTCTCTGCTCCAATATGGACACAGCACATTAAAAACAAATGAATCTCCAATTCCTCATACACTATTCATTCAGCTCTCTCTCGCTCTCATACATAGAGAAAAAGAGAGAGAGAGAGAGAGAGAGAGAGAGAGAGAGAGAGAGAGAGGGAAAGAAAGAAAGAGGGAAAGAAAGAAAGAGGGAAAGAAAGAGAGGGAAAGAAAGAAAGAGGGAAAGAAAGAAAGAGGGAAAGGGAGAGAGGAAGAGCCAAGATAAATCTGGAAATAACAGGGTATAAGATAATGTGCTCTCATTGTTGAGGGGAAAGCAATTCCCTGTCCCCATCTCCCTCCTATGTGACCTGCAAGAGGTGTAGATGAGGTATTGGGATTATACACCTGTATGTGTGTGCACCGTGTATGTGTGTGTATGTCTTTGTGTGTGTGCGCTGTGTGTGTGTTCTCTCTCTGTTCCCCCTCTCTGTATTTTCTCCCTCTCTGATTCTCGTTGTATAACTTTCTCCCCCTCTTTTTGAGCTTCTCGTCCTCCCTTCCTCTTTGTATCTTTCTCTCCCTCCCTGTTCCCCTTTATACCTCCTCCCTCCATCTCTCTGTAGTTCTATCTGAGTATGCAATCCATCTCTGAGATTCAGAAACTCACTATCAAAGTGAAATAATGTACATACAGGGACGGACCAGGAAATCTGGTCACAATTCGGACACAGTGGACAGATAAGAGGCACATTTTAGTATAGAAAATGTGGGCAGAATCAGAATGTGTGCATGATCAGGACAAAGTTACCCTTGGTAAAAATGCCCCTTTTTAAAAAACAACATTTTATTAAATAACTAAAAAAGTGTCAATTGTAGCCACTTATTTCTCTTCGTAGTTTGTTTGCCTAAGCATGACCATCATCCACATACCACATTTTTACCAAACGTTGCTTTTTTGTGTCAGCAGTTGAACATTGTTCCTAGAGTGGGCTAGTTACCCCACATTACCTATAACCTAGGGTTTAGACTATCTATATGGTAGCCTATCAGATTAAAACCAAAGAATTCAACCAGAAAAATAAGACCATTCTATTTTACGGCATTCTCCGGTGTGGACTTTTCCCCCAAAACTGTCTATTTTCCCTGAGTCTAGGCCTGTATTTGTCAACTCCAAGGTTATCCAATGGCAATAGCCTTAACGAGATTATCTGGTACTTTTGTTGACTTTTTTAGCCAGTATTTCTCAAGAGCCAGAAGTTATCCCAGAAAATATCATACTAGGTCACATATGTGCAGATATGTGCACCATGTCATTACTCTCTCTCCCACTCTGCTGTGTGTGCATCTTGCTAGCTGTCACTCAAATGGCGAGGGGCTGAAGCTCATTGGTTGAACACGAATTGCTAGTGGACTGGACCACATAGGGGAAAATATAGGGAAAATGGCACAGCACAGCTTCCAGAAAAACTGTAGCTTTTAAACTAGGGATTTCTTGGCTAATTGAGGTAAGATAGTAATTCTGCTCATAGATTATGAATGTACGAACTACACATTGACACATCCAGCCCAAATCTACACTGGAGTTGCTTACCAAGAAGACAGTGAATGTTCCTGAGAGGCCGAGTTACAGTTTTGACTTAAATCTACTTGAAAATCTATGTCAAGACTTGAAAATGGTTGTCAAGCAATGATCAACAACCACTTTGACAGACCTTGAAGGATTTAGAAAATAATAATGGGGAAATGTTGGACAATCCAGATGTAGAAAGCTCTTAGAGACTTACCCAGAGAGACTCACAGCTGTAATCGCCGCCAAAGGTGCTTATTCAAAGTATTGACTCAGGGGTGTGAATACTTACATAATTGAGATATTTCTGTATTTAATTTTCAATAAATGTGCAAAAATGTATTAAAACATGTTTTCACTTTGTCATTATGGGGTATTGTGTGTAGATAGATGGGTGAGAGAAAAAAATCCATTGAATCCATTTTGAATTCAGGCTGTAACAACAACATGTGGAACAAGTCAAAGGGTGTGAATACTTTCTGAAACCAGTGTATATGTCTAGAAACACATCTCAATTCAGAATTTGTCAGGATATTGATTGGAAATGGTCAAACTCTAAATATGCATTGGAAATGGTCTGTATTTATTTATATATATTTATATATTTTTTACCTTCATTTAACTAGGCAAGTCAGTTAAGAACAAATTCTTATTTACAATGACGGCCTACCCCAGCCAAACCCGGATGACGCTGGGCCAATTGTGCGCCGCCCTATGGTACTCCCAATCACAGCCGGTTGTGACACCTCTAGCACTGCGATGCAGTGCCTAGACCGCTGCAATCCTTTATTCAAAGTTACTGTGCAAAAAGGGTCCATATCAGGGGATAGCTTTACATGACACATTTTTGATATTCTAGAGAATACCTTTTAGTCATTTATCAAACACTCTTATCCACAGCAACTTACAGTAGTGATTCCCCCATGGGAATCAAACCCAGAACCATGGCGTTGCAAGCACCATGCTCTACCAACTGAGCCACAGGGTTCCTTCTTCTTGCTCTGTCAATTAGGTTAGTATTATGGAGTAACAACAATGTTGTGGATCCATCCTCAGTTTTCTCCTATCACAGCCATTAAACTCTGTAACTGTTTTAAAGTCACCATTGGCTTCATGGTGAAATCCCTGAGTGGTTTATTTCCTCTCCGGCAAGTGAGTTAGGAAGTACACCTGTATCTTTGTAGTTACTGGGTGTATTGATACAATATCCAAAGTGTAATTAAAAACTTCACCATCCTCAAAGGGATATTAAATGTCTGCTTTTTTTCATTTTTACTCATTTACCAATAGGTGCCCTTCTTTGCAAGGCATTGGAAAACCTTCCTGGTCTTTGTGGTTGAATCGGTGTTTAAAAATTCACTGCTCGACTGAGGACCTTACAGATAATTGTATGTGTGGCGTACAGAGATGAGGTAGTCATATATTTTTTGCTATAATGTTAAGCACTATTATAGCACACAGAGTGAGTCCATGCAACTTATTAATATGACTTGTTAAGCAAATGTTTACTTGTGAACTTATTTAGGCTTGCCACAACAAAGGGGTTGAATACTTATTGACTTAAGACCTTTCAGTTTTTATTTTTTTTATTCATTTGTAAACATTTCTAAAAACATACTCCACTTTGGCATTATGGGGTATTGTGAGTAGGCCAGTGACAAAAAAATCTAAATGTAATCCATTTTAAATCCAGGCTGTAACACAACAAAACGTGGAACTAGTCAAGGGGTGTGAATACTTTCTGAAGGCAATGTATGATATTGGGATTACACATGGACATTTCCTATGGCCAGATATGAACTCATTCGCAGGGGTGAAAAGTACTTTAGTAAAAATACTATAAAGTGCTACTTAAGTCATTTTTTGGGGTAGCTGTACTTTACTATTTATATTTTTGATAGGTTTTACTTTTACTTCACTACATTCTTAAAGAAAATAATGTAATTTTTACCCCATACATTTTCCCTGACACCCAAAAGGACTTGTTACGTGTTGAATGCTTAGCAGGACAGGAACATCGTCCAAATCACGCACTTATCAAGAGAACACTTTGTCATCAATACAAATGCATCATTTGTAAATTATGTCTGAGTGTTGGAGTGTACCCCTGGCTATCCGTACATTTTATAAACAAGTAAATGGTTCCATCTGTTTGCTTAATATAAGGAATTTGAAATGATTTATACTTTTACTTTTGATACTTAAGCATATTTTAGCAATTTCATTTACTTTTGATACTTAAGTATATTTAGAACCGAATACTTTTAGACTTTTACTCAAGTAGTATTTTACTGGGTGACTTTCTGTTAAGGTATCTATACTTTTACTCAAGTAGGACAATTGGTACTTTTCCCACCACTGCTCATTTGATATCCTGAGATATGTGACATCCTATTTTTCTCTCTTCATGTTGACAAATACTAACGGCATAGATAGCATATCTGTGTTTTCTCAGCACATTCACATTCAAGGAAGCTATAATAGGTGCAGATATCTCTTAGCTGAGGTCCCTCGAGATATCATACATGGTATGGCCGGACATGGACTAATTAGATATCCTGAGATTGGCCTATGTGGACATCCTATTTTCTCTTTATGTTGACAAATATTGACAGTAGGCCTACATAGTATATTTTCTCAGCACATACATGGTTGTTTTTTTATTGTATTACCATGGCAGGAAAATACCATGATATTTGCACCAGTACCATGGTTTTTCCCTGCCATGGTAGTGACAAAAAAAAATGATATTTTTTTAATAGTACTAGCTACCATGGTGCAAAAAAATACCATGGTTTTGTACTAGCAGTATGCAGTGAAACATGAAAGCATGGTCGTTGTTTACAATGTATTATGATGGTCTGTGTCCCACCATTTTTGGGGTAAAGTGACCAAAAACGTTGCAATTTATGGATCTCACATAATGCAACACTGACTACTCGCTCTGCAGTGGCAAAGTGTAGGCCTAGTACCAGTGGCAGTCAGTGCCGTTTTAGATGAGGGAGGACGATTATTTTTCTTACATGAGCATGGCCTTATTTCTATTACAGCATGTTGGATGACTGTCATTCATATTCCATTCACCCAGCTCAATGTAACATCGATAGGTTTAGGCTACTACATGATACTCAAATTCTCTCTATACCCATCATGAGGTTCCTACAACCTAGCCTATGAATGAAAGTTTACAACGTAGGTGCACAGGTCGAGAGAAATTTGAGATGACAGACACTGACACATTCAATAGCACCTTGCACACTCTTGCCTGCATCTACCTTATCTAGGGTGTAATCATTAGTCCAACAGTTGCAAACAAGAGTTTCTATTGTACAAATTCTGGTATTTCTATCCCCGTTTCGTTTGCTTCCGTTTAAGAAACGTTTTTCAACAGAATCGGCAGAATGAATACACCCTGATCATAGCAGCCACGTTGTATTCATTCTAGCCTCTATGCACTCTCCTCCTCTCACCTTTTCCCTTCGTTTGTGGACTTCAAATGAACAACACATCATCTGTCCCCAACACATAGTTGTCCCCATATTAGCTAAAGTAACGTTCTAGTCAACATAGCTAATAGAACTAACACATTGGTAAAACCCGCTACAATCATGCAGTAACGTTACAGTGTATAGTCAGTAAGCAGTTACACCGCTGGCAATAAATTAATACAACCAAACGCTTACCTTGACTTGGAAGAGTTCCAGTGTTGTGTTGGATAGTCATAGCCAGCTAGCTAGCTCTGTTTGAGCCAGGTGTTTGAGTAACTAAACTAGCCAGCTGCATTTGCTAGCTAAGTAAGTGAAACTGAAAGTGAAAAAAAAGACAATCTCTCTCTCTCTCACTTCTCCTTCATTTTTGAAGAAATTAATTTGTTGAAAACTGTTCAACTATTGTCTTTCTCTCTCTTTGAGTCAACTACTCACCACATTTTATGAACTGCAGTGCTAGCTAGCTGTAGTTTAAGCTTTCAGTACTAGATTCATTCTCTAATTCTTTGATTGAGTGGACAACATGTCAGTTCATGCTACAAGAGCTCTGATAGGTTGGAGGACGTCCTTCAGAAGTTGTCATATTTACTGTGTAAGTCTATGGAAGAGGGTGAGAACCAAGATCCTCCTAGGTTTTGTATTGAAGTCAATGTACCAAGAGGAGGACGGAAGCTAGCTGTCCTCCGGCTACACCATGGTTCTACCCTAGAGGCTGCTGTTGAGGCTTTTCTTTCAATCAATTATTTGGTGACGTGAATATATTTAGTATAGATTTATCTAAAAAGGATCACTTTTTCAATGTTTTATCATTTTTATTTTCATGAAATTCACTTAGGAGGATGGTCCTCCCCTTCCTCCTCTGAGGAGCCTCCACTGCCTAGTATGGTCTTAAACCCCTTTAGCTCATAGTGAAAAACCACAACACACATGGTCTAGTAGTGTAATGTACCCTTTTAAACCTTGGGAATTGGATAGGTTAGGGTAAGAAGAATGAAGGGAGTCTGAAAACCTTGAAGATTTAAAATTGTTTATCTGGTGCTTCTCTCTTCAACACAGTTTTCAGTTGGCTCTCTTTTATTCAACTGACTTGGCTACTCATGTACAATTCTAAATAGTCAACATACTACAAAACAATGTGTAAAAAGGTACACATTATCATCTTATCTCATAGATACATATTCATCATGTAATTCTCAACATATTCTTAAAAATAGCAAGTAAGAATGTTTCCCTTTGTTTACACTCTGTGTTAACAGTCGTTGGTCCTGTTGCCATGACTACAACAGGCTAGCTTGACTGGAGCTAACTTTAGCCGATGTCAGCTTCTATGCTAACAGACTTTTTATAAATGTATTAAACTATCAAAACATAATAAAAAAATAACAAAGATTATATCATTACACTCTGCTTAACTTGGTGTTTCATAGCATTGTAGCAATTGAAAGGGAGATGTTTAGCGATTATGGTAGGGTGACCAGACGTCCCCGTTTACCGGGGACAGTCCCCGTTTTTAGTGGCCTGTCCCCGGCTGAAGTTGTCCCCGGAAATGTCCCCGTTTTTAACTGTGCGTTAAAAACAGACTGCAAAGTGAAATAATATTTTACGTGGCAAGAAAGACCGGGCAGCAGAGTCTACCGGTTGACGTCTCAATCGCGTTGTGCTTGTTTTTTTTCCAGCAGAGGGGGCTGCTAGCTATATCAGCTTCATTCACTCTTCTTCTTCTTCTAACTACTTGCTCGCGCTAGTTTTAGAGAAAACTGCTGTGGAAAAAACTGGGCCAGAAGCTAGCAAGTGTCAAGTGAATCCATAACATCACCACAAACGTCTTTTCAAGCCAGGTAAGTTACACTCGTTTGAGATACTAGCTAATGATGTTATATCACAACTTATTATATAGATAGATGCTCTGCTTTATAAGGTTTTAAATAGGTTATGCTAGCTAACATTAGCTATGTCGACTAAGTTATCTAGCAAGGTTAGCCAGCTACTGTCATGGTAACTAGGTAAAAAAAAACGTTCACATGTAAACATGCAGTGGACGGGCTATTTTGAAAATATTATTATATTAAATTAATGCACAATTATGAGAATATTTATTTGTAAATTACAATGTTAAAACTTTTACTGCCTCAGAAACCCGGATCCGGGATCACCCCCCACCCCCCCCACACTGATTAGCATCGCTAGCATAGCGTCACAATTAAATAGTAGCATCTAAATATCATTAAATCACAAGTCCAAGACACCAAATGAAAGATACAGATCTTGTGAATAAAGCCACCATTTCAGATTTTTTAAATGTTTTACAGGGAAGACAAAATATGTAAATCTATTAGCTAACCACGTTAGCAAAAGACACCATTTTTCTTAGTCCACCATTTTTTCTCAACACCAGTAGCTATCACCAATTCGGCCAAATAAAGATATTGATAGCCACTAACCAAGAAAAAACCTCATCAGATGACAGTCTGATAACATATTTATTGTATAGCATAGGTTTTGTTAGAAAAATGTGCATATTTCAGGTATAAATCATAGTTTGCAATTGCAGCCACCATCACAAATCTCCCCAAAGCGACTAGAATTACTACATAGAGCAACGTGTATTACCAATTTACTCATCATAAAACATTTCTTAAAAATACACAGCTCACAGCAATGGATAGACACAGATCTTGTGAATTCAGACAATATTTCAGATTTTCAAAGTGTCTTACAGCGAAAACACAATAAATCGTTATATTAGCATACCACATTTGCAAACGTTACCCGACCATTGATTCAAGGCAAAATTAGCTATAGCGTTATCATCACCAAAATACATTAATTTTTTCACTAACCTTCTCAGAATTCTTCCGATGACACTCCTGTAACATCATATTACACAATCCATATAGAGTTTGATCGAAAATGTGCATATTTAGCGGCACAAATCGTGCTTACACAATGGAAATAGTGTTCAACTACTCAAGCAATCTGCCCGGCGCCATTTTGAAAATACAACTATTTTTATCTAAAACTATTCATAAACTTGACTAAAAAAATACAGGTTGGACATGAAATGAAAGATGCATTAGTTATTAATGCAACCGCTGAGTTAGATTTTTAAAATTAACGTTACTAGACATACAGTGTGCGTTACAGCCAGACTAGTGCCGCAATAATGGCGTCACTAATCGCCATTATTGAGTTTACATTTTTCCACATAAAAACGGAATAACATCATAAATAGCTCTTACTTTTCGACGAGCTTCCATCAGAATCTTGGCATGGTGGTCCTTTGTCCAAAAGAATCGTTGCTTGGTTGTAAAACGTTGCATTCAACTTCTGATATAGCAGCTAACAAAAGCTAACAATAGCTATTTTGCCCCAACGTGTCCAAATCCTCACGACGCAATACTGAGGAAATTCCGAAAAATAGCAATATACTCGCATAATCTGATATAACTCGGTTTAAAATAGCTTCGTTATGATGCTTCTAACACCTATATCGAATTAAATTACAGACGGATACATCTAACGTTGATTACTGAGCGTTTGAAAATGGCATCTTGAGGTCCCTTTCTGCGTAATGGTCAGCGTCGAAAGGAAGGCTCCCCTCACTCCTTGGCCTTTTATAACCTCTGAGAGCTACGTAGCAGGCCCATTCCACTTCTCATTGGTTACTGACATCCAGGGGAAGGCGGGTGCAGTTCATGTCGTTCCATAGGATACACACAGACCTTAAAAACTGATCTGAGACCAGAGCTTCGCTCTCAGACCATCGCAGTACCTGTCATGGATTTCGCTGTAGAAAGAGTTCTGGGTCACCCACAGACATAATTCCAACGGTTTATGAAACTAGAGAGTGTTTTCTATCCAATAGAATTAATAATATGCATATTGTACGAGCAAGAATTGAGCACGAGGCAGTTTAATTTGGCGACACCCAGAAAAAATAAATGCTAACTGCTCCCCCTATTGACAAAAGGTTAATGGTTTGGCATTATAAGTAGTGTGAAAATATATTTTGAAATTTTCATGGATAACATTAGCATAATGTTTTCTGTTAGAGAGTGGAGAGGAGGAAGACTGGATAGGAAGAAGAGTGAAAGAGAGAGGAGGAAAGATACAGATATGATTACAGAGCCTGTCAATTTATTATTCCAAACAATGTTTTTGAGATAAAATACAAAAACAAGGCAAGCAATGGGAATCTGTTAACCAAAGTATTTTATCTAATAGTGTACTATTTATTATTAAAAATTGGAGAAGAAGAAGGAAAAATTAAGGGAGTAAAAAGAGTGAAGCGAGGAGAGTGTGGAAGAGTGAGGTGGAAAGGAAGAAAGATCAGGAAGATGATTGGAGGAGAAGAAAAAGTTGAGAGTAAGAAGAGTGACACAAGGAGAGTGAAGAAGAGCAGACAGAGGAGCAGACACAATGGCTATTTCCAAGAAACGGAAATGCCATTTTAATGACAACATGATGAGAGAATTTCCATTTATACACTCAGGTCAAGACGATAGAATGGTTAACTGCACCCTTTGTAATTCCTCTTTTTCAATTGGCAGTGGGGGAATAACGGCAGTGGTAGAACATCAACAGACAAAAGGAGACAGCAGAGGAGATTGCAGCTGAGGTCCTGGTGGTCATCCAAAAATGTAACCTGCAAAACAAAGTCGTGGCATTCTCTGCCGACAACACAAATACCAACTTTGGAGGACTGAATAGGCTGGGGAGGGTCAATGTCCATACCAAAGTTAAAAATGCTCTGCAGAGGGAGGTGATTGGCTTAGGTTGTCCTGCCCACATCATAACACGGCCAGAACAGCTTTGGATATGATTCCCCTTGATGTTGAGTACCTGCTCACAAAGATATTTTCACCGTCAGAGTAGAAAGACTGAAGAGCTTTTGTGAGTTTGTTGGCCAGGAGTACCATAACATTTTAGGACACAGCAATGTTCGCTGGGTGTCCATGCTCCCTGCTCTAGAAAGAGTGCTGAAAAGGTATGTTTTTCTTTTTGAAGACAAATGCCCTGTTGTCCTGCAAACAATGTTCGAAGATCCACTGACTGAACTTTGGCTGGACTTTGTCCATGGAAACTTGACCGTATTCAGTGACACGATCAAGATGCTTGAAGGGCTGGACCACTGTGCTGTGGAGTCAGCTGCAATTCTGAGAAACATTGAGGCAAAATTGACTGCAAGACGTGATGACAACCAGTTTTGGTCAGAGGACTTCTGAGAGAGCTAGAGGGAAATGGTGCAATGTCCAAAGAGAGCTTTATCAAAACTGCAAGAGTTCCTAAAGGGGGGGATCGCTTGAAGAATGGAAAACATCGGAGACACCGCTTAGTCAGAGATGGAGCACGGTGGTTACCCACTTCAAAGAGAACGACATCCCACACACTAACCTGGCTAGATTAGCGTCTGTTGTCATGTGCTTACCTGGAAGTTATGCACCAGTCGAGAGTGTTCTCCCAAATGAATGATATATGGACAACAGCAAGAAATATGTTCACTGTTCTGACCAAGGCCATGCTTATTGTGAAGACAAACTTCAACCTCCCCTGCCAGGAGTTCATGGAGAAGCTGGCCAAAGACAGAGCAATCCTGAAGAAGATACATTCTTCTGAGAAATATACAGATTAGGTTGGTATAAGTATATTATGTAGTTACCAATCTCATCATCCTCTTATTTATTATGTTGTTAAGTATTTCACATATACTATTGTCTGTTTTTTCAATTTTGCTCATGTTCTCGTCTGCTCTTATTCTACCCAGACTACCAGGACCACTGAATGGCTGTTCAGATCGGACAGTTCTGTCTTGTCTGTAGTGTTTCTGTAATATAGTTGTTTTCTCTATCACAGTGTGCCTGTTAGACTAAATACAAGAAACCGGAATTGTCCCCCTTTTTTATTTCATAGATAATAACATTGGATATTTTAATAATATATTGACCGCCGAACTGGAAATGTCCCCGGTTTTCATTTCAGAAATCTGGTCACCTTAGATTATGGGAAAATTATTAGGCCAAAGTTGAGGACACAACAGTTTACCTGATACAAGACTGAATTCAGACATTACACTGAATGCAAACATTACACATTTGTTGCTAACGAAATCTGAAAATACTCTGGATACATTTACTAACATGATAATAATATTCCTGGAAATGTGGGGTAGGTGCAACATAAAACAAAACATGACAAGGGTATTGAGAGGCCACACACCTCTCTGAAGTTTGCACAGTTCCTAAGTAAATTCAATGCACTTTTATGACTCAAAGAAGAGTCTTCAACTTTAAGGTTGTTTTTTAAGTTCTTCAAGATGGTCTGTTGAGGAACACAACCTTGTAGTAGTTTTGTTTGGAACACAACTCTGCATCCCCACCATCACACAATTACTGTTGTTGTTTATGCAATCCAAAAATGGCCCGTTCTAAATTATAATCTGGGTCAGGTGGGCACCATTTGAAAGCTTGCTCTATTGTCAACATGACTAGCTAAGTTATGAAATGTGATCTTACAGTGTTAGGCTTTCACAAGGCAATTCAGAGAAACAAATTGTAATTTTGGTGCGCATAGAAAAGAGTCATGATTCAGGTGCTTGTTCTGCGACTAATTTCTACACAATAGACAAACATATGTCATTCTTTTCAGAACAACCCAGGGCATGACACCACGTGATCTTGTAACAGTACATCAAACATCGTGATAAAAAACGTTGACATTGTATATGGCATGAGAAGCGCACATTTGGGTGTTTGGCTTGATCGTATGGAATCAAAGCGTTATTTATTATAATCCTCAATGTCATATCTTTCAAAATACATTGAGTCGTCTTAATTTACAGCATTTCCCCCACAAAAACAAGCCTGAGCTCTGATGTCATTTATATCATATTACTGTACAGCCACTGCATTCCAGTTTAGGTGCTTACCAGTGCCAATCTCTGCCATTTTTGACCCGTATACATACGGGTCCCGAGTGTAAAGGGTTACCACCTCGGATAGTAGTACAGTAGTAGTATGTTATCTTGACAATTCAAATATATATTGTAACATCCTTTCAAAGTATAAAGCTACTTGTTTATTGTCAGAACAAGCCTTCTAGATATGTGTAGAATATAAAACATCAGTGTCTCCCTGTTTCACCATAGGGTCTTTTTCACAACAGTTTAACATTTAAACAATATTTCAGTTTCTTGTAAAAATATATTTTCTGAGTATTAACATGTGAAATGGGGCTGCTAAAATAGCCAATGAATTATCAAGTCACATACAGTATGATCAGGTAATGACTACAGAAAAAGGCTTAGATATGTCAGCATGTTGACACATACCCTTTCCGGAGTTAAAATATTCTACAAATATGTAACGTTAAGCAGGTGCACGCGTATCAGGTGCGTGTCTTCAATGTATCTCACCCCAGATATTACCCCAGACTCATACGTTAGCAGGGAGATTTCGGAGGTCCAGTTTGAATCCATGAAGAAACTATCCCATTACGGAGAATATCCTAGCTCCTTATATGAAATGAAGGACATGCGTATCTGGAGCATATCTAGTCCTTATATCTAATAAAATGTCAGACATCCGGAAATACTGTATATAGATAAAGATATCCCCTGATATGACCCTTTTCACCCAGTGTAGTTGCCAGAGTTCTGGAAAATGTCTTTAAGGCTTGTCTTACTGTGTTGATGTCTATTCTGGATAAGAGAAGAATGGGCACAAATATGATGACTCATGCCATCATGTCTTTTTACAGTCTGTATGTCTGAGATTATTAGATACATACATGGCAGGAAGCCATCATTGAATGTTAAATGTTCGTTAAATGTTCTAGTTGTCATCTAACTGACTTCAACGTGAAATCAACAAAAAATGTCACCATATCATTGGATTTATGTTAAAAGTTGGGTAAAAAAAATACGAAATTCCCTTACATGGATGACTTTCTTCCCCCAAAAATCCCCGTTGATTCAACGTTTTCACATAGAATTTTTGGGTGGAAACAATGTCAATTCAACCAGTGGGTTATTACGCAAATGATGTCCCCCCGCTTCTCTCTCTCTCTCTCTCTCTCTCTCTCTCTCTCTCTCTCTCTCTCTCTCTCTCTCTCTCTCTCTCTCTCTCTCTCTTTCTCTCTCTCTCTCTCTCTCTCTCTCTCTCAAGATAAGACGCGCCGTCGACTGTCTCTCCCCTCCTTGCTTCTCCCCATGCCCCTCTCGTTATAAAGCTGCGTTTCCGCGCTGTGAGTCCCTCCACACAGAACAGCCCAGAGGCGGCAGAGAGACGCACCAACACATCTCACACGAGAGAGAGCGCGCATCTGTTCTGTCCGCGTGGCTACATACAGCAGGTGACTGGCTGAGCATTTAGAGATCAACATAAGGTAAATTTCCGCTCACTCTCACTCAGACATTTGACTTCATTCTTAAAGATGTTTGTTGTCTAGCTCTGGTGCTCCGATATTGTTCCTCTGATTTTACGCGTATTAAAAAAAGTGAGGGAATACAGCTATGTTACCGTTTATTCAATATTCTAGTTGTTGTCGTCTTGAAATATTTTTATTTTTTTAGATGCTGTCAATCAGTCAGTGTGGGTTAAAGATATGTTTCAGCGCGAGGGAACCCTGTTGACTCCAGTCAAACGTGGATATTCGTCAATCGCATGCAGCGATCTGGTTTACCGATGACCAAACGCTAATGGAGATGAATTACCGGCTACCGATGTGTGTGTGTGTGAGTGAATGAGAGAGAGAGAGAGAGAGAGAGAGCGACATAGCGGCATAGCGAGAGAGGAGGGGGGGGGGGGTTCTTTCTCCTTTCTGTTGTGAAGCCATTTGACAGTTTGAAAATCATTGGTAATTGTTTGAAAATCAAATCAAATTGTATTGGTCACATACACATTGTTAGCAGATGGTAATGCGAGTGTAGCAAAATGCTTGTTCAGTGTAATCTGTTTAGTTCTCGATTGTTGTCAGTTTAATGAATTTAAAAAGTTTATAATTTAACCTTATGCGGTGTAGTTAGCTTACGAGAATTTAGGTAGGCTACAGAAGGCCTAAGCTATTGTAGCCTGTATCAGTGGTTCCAAAACTCTGGGGCGTGCCCCCTAGGGCGAGGGGTTGGCAGGGGGTCAAAAAAGGAACTCAGTCTGGCTTTAAACTTACTCTTGAAAGTTGTAATAGTAGAATGCACAAGGTGCCGTTTCGAAATTGGGTAGTGCATCATCAGTTCTTCTTGTCATGTCAGTCATTGCATACCGTAGAGCTATTTATAACTTGTCAGAACTGTCCAGATCAACTAGCCCATGTCGGCTAACATTTTTGATTTTTTTTTTTTTAGCCCATAGATATTGTTGTAATTTTTTGGTCACTCAAATATAACATGAATACACATTAGACATGGTAAAATGTATAGAATTTCAAGAAAATGTGCTTTAAAACAGCAAAATTGTCTTTGCACCCCATGACAAAATGTGTAGAATTGCAGGAAAGAAGCTTTAAACCTGCAAAATTCGCTCCACCAACAAGAGGGATGTGAACAGTTTGTGTCATGAACAGTCATGCTTGTACCCATAGAAATAGATGTGGCGCTCACATGCAGGGGGAAGGGGGATGTTCCCCAATGCTGGAAGGGGGGCCTCATGTGAAAAAGTTTGGGGAAAGTTTGGTCACCCCTGGCCTATATGATTGTAGCTAAATTTGATATCAAATAAAGAATCAGGACAGGTTTGTCTGTCAGCAGAACTCTGGTAAAGGCTGTAAGGCAGAGACACAGAATTATTTTCAATTATTATCCAGCATATTGTCCTCCAGGAGTGGCTGTGTCTATCTGTCTCACCTCAGTTCATGGGCCTTGGTAGGACAGGAAATCAACCAACCAAACAACCAATAAATGTATCTGTATAGTTGGTATTTGTGTGGAGGAAAATGTGTGTGTTTCTGTGTGTGTGTGTGAGTTTGTGTGTACTTGTGTGTGTGTGCGGTGTGTGTGTGTGTATGTCACTGCTGTGATTTTAAATGGGTTCTGCTCTTATCAGTGTAGATAACGCCTGGCTCTGATTGGTAGACGCCTGAGTGTTCCAGGCGTGCTGTGTACCCAGGTTACTCCTGAGAAAGGATCAATACCAGACATCCTGTAACTCTGTGCGTGTGTGCCTCCGTGCGTGCATGTGTGTGTGTGTGTGTGTGCGTGTGTTATAACATGTACAGTGTTGACAGCACATTTTCAGTGAAACAAATGACAGTGTATTGTAACATGTACAGTGTAAAAGCAACACATTTCCCAGAGCAGGCCAACAACACACATAATGAAGTGTTACGCAATAACACAGCAGCTAACACCACAGAATAGGATGCTGAATATGGAGGGAATAACTGCAGTGGAAATCACAGTTTGTGTGTGTCTGTCTCTGCGTGTGTCTCTGTGTCTGTGTGTGTTTCTCTCTGTGTCTGTGTGTATCTCTCTCTCTGTGTATGTTTGTGTGTCTCTGTGTGTATGTGTATGTGTGTGTTTATGCCATTAGTCATAACGTCAGACCACAATAGCCTGGTCTGTCATTTCACCTGCAGTTTTGACTTATTGCTCTTTAGAATCTGACATAATGTGTGTCACACACACCCATACACACACACACACACACATGCACACACACATACAGACACTTCCATTTTACCTGTGGCTCAGCCTTAATACTCTGTAAATTAACTGTGGATGGGGAGCCAAAGACAATAACAGCATCTTAGAGGGGATTAGAGAACTGCCCTGCACAAACACACACACACACACACACACACACACACACACACACACACACACACACACACACACACACACACACACACACACACACACACACACACACACACACACACACACACACACACAGGTTAGATGGGGCTGCAGCAGTTGTGCTACTCTCCCCGTTACTGTTTAAACCCCTGGCTTTAGTTAGAGCTACTTTAGTTCTAGACCTGTTCCTGGTCCTGGAGAGCCACAAGCTTTAAATCAAATAAAATCACATGTTATTCGTCATATGCTTCGTAAACAACAGTTGTAGACTAACAGTGAAATGCTTACTTACGGGTCCTTCCCAACAATGCAGAGAGAAAGAAAGTAGAGAAAAAATTAAAAGTAAAACACGTGATAATAATAATAAATACACAATGAGTAATGATAACTTGGCTATATACACAGGGTACCAGTACGGAGTCAATGTGCAGGGGTATGAGGCAATTGAGGTAGATATGTATATATAACTATGAATAAAGTGACAGATAACAAATAGTAGCAGCAGCGCTTGTGATGAGTCAAAAAAGTTAGTCCAAAAAGTGTCAATGCAGATAGTTAAATAGTTAACCAAATAGCTACCCGGACTAACTATTTAGCAGTCTTATGGCTTAGGGGTAGAAGCTGTTCAGGGTCCTGTTGGTTCCAGACTTGGTGCATCGGTATAGCTTGCCGTGCAGTAGCAGAGAGAACAGTCGATGACTAGAGTCTTTGACAATTTTTAGGGCCTTCCTCTGACACCGCCTGGTATAGATGTCCTGGTATATTTAGATAGAGCTACAGGCTTTACAGAGTCAAAATGACAGCGTACATTTGACTCTAATTGAAGAATATTTTACTCTGCCACAGATAACATTTGGTGCCAGTCTAAGAAGGGTAAAACATACTCTGGCAACAGAGTTATTTTTTCACAGTTGAACATGCTCAATTTAGTGTTGATATTTAACTCTGCGTCATTGCGTTACACCCTGTCAGTATTAATTAACAATATCTGTTACTTTTTTAACTCTATGCAGTTTTCAGTATTCTACAGTTAATTATTTGGAGTAATGTTTACTCTCACAATATAATCACAATAGTTAATTCAACTCCTATGGAGTCAAACTCAACACCATTTTGGGGTTTATATGGTCCCATTTGAGGTGTAAGGGTGTAAAGTCTCATTTACAGTTGAAGTCGGAAGTTTACATACACTTAGGTTGGAGTCATTAAAACTCGTTTTTCAACCACTTGCCAAATGTCTTGTTAACAAACTATAGTTTTGGCAAGTCGGTTAGGACATCTACTTTGTGCATGACACAAGTAATTTTTCCAACAATTGTTTACAGACAGATTATTTCACTTATAATTCACTGTATCACAATTCCAGTGGCTCAGAAATTTGCATACACTAAGCTGACTGTCTTTAAACAGCTTGGAAAATTCCAGAAAATGATGTCATGGCTTTAGAATCTTCTGATAGGCTAATTGACATCATTTGAGTCAATTGGAGGTGTACCTGTGGATGCATTTCAAGGCCTACCTTCAAACTCAGTGCCTCTTTGCTTGACATCATGGGAAAATCAAATGAAAAGAAATCAGCCAAGACTTCAGAAAAAAACATTGTAGACCTCCACAAGTCTGGTTCATCCTTGGGAGTAATTTCCAAACGCCTGCAGGTACCACGTTCATCTGTACAAACAATAGTATGCAAGTATAAACACCATGGAACCACGCAGCTGTCATACCGCTCAGGAAGGGCACGCGTTCTTTCTCCTAGAGATGAACGTACTTTGGTGCGAAAAGTGCAACTCAGTCCCAGAACAATAGCAAAGGACCTCGTGAAGATGCTGGAGGAAACAGGTACAAAAGGATCTATATCCATAGTAAAACAAGTCCTATATCAACATAACCTGAAAGGTCGCTCAGCAAGGAAGAAGCCACTGCTCCAAAACCGCCATAAAAAAGCTAGACTACGGTCTGCTACTGCACATGGGGACAAAGATCGCACTTTTTGGAGAAATGTCCTCTGGTCTGATTAAACAAAAATAGAATTGTTTGGCCATAATGACCATCGTTATGTTTGGAGGAAAAAGGGGGAGGCTTGCAAGCTGAAGAACACCATCTCAACCGTGAAGCACGGGTGGCAGCATCATGTTGTCGGGGTACATTGCTGCAGTAGGGACTGGTGCACTTCACAAAATAGATGGCATCATGAGGATAGAAAATGATGTGGATATATTGAAGCAACATCTCAAGACATCAGTCAGAAAGTTAAAGCTTGGTCGCAAATGGGTCTTCACAATGGATAATGACCCAAAGCATACTTCCAAAGTTGTGGCAAAATGGCTTAAGGACAACAAAAAAGGACAACAAAGTCAACGTATTGGTGTGGCCATCACAAAGCCCTGACCTCAATCCTATAGGAAATTTGTGGGCAGAACTGAAAAAGCATGTGCGAGCAAGAACCCTTGTGAAGACTTACAGAAAACGTTTGACCTCTGTCATTGCCAACAAAGGGTATATAACAAAGTATTGAGATAAACTTTTGTTATTGACCAAATACTTATTTTCCACCATAATTTGCAAATAAATTCATAAAAAATCCTACAATGTTATTTTCTGGATTTTTTTCCCTCATTTTGTCTGTCATAGTTGAAGTGTACCTATGATGGAAATTACAGGCCTGTCTCATCTTTTTAAGTGGGAGAACTTGCACAATTGGTGGCTGACTAAATACTTTTTTGCCCCACTGTATATGAATGAGTGATGGTACAGAACGGCATAGGCAAGATGCAGTAGATGGTATAGAGTACAGTATATACATATGAGATGAGTAATGTAGGGTATATAAACATAAAGTGGCATAGTTTAAAGTGGCTAGTGATACATGTATTACATAAAGATGGCAAGCTGCAGTAGATGATATAGAGTACAGTATATACATATACATATGAGATGAGTAATGTAGGGTATGTAAACATTATATTAAGTGTCATTGTTTAAAGTGGCTAGTGATACATTTTTACATACATTTCCATCAATTCCCTTTATTAAAGTGGCTGGAGTTGAGTCATTATGTTTGCAGCGGCAACTAAATGTTAGTGGTGGCTGTTTAGCAGTCTGATGGCCTTGAGATAGAAGCTGTTTTTCAGTCTCTCGGTCCCTGCTTTGATGCACCTGTACTGACCTCGCCTTCTGGATGATAGCGGGGTGAACAGGCAGTGGCTCAGGTGGTTGTTGTCCTTGATGATCGTTATGGCCTTCCTGTGACATCGGGTGGTGTAGGTGTCCTGGAGGGCAGGTAGTTTGCCCCCGGTGATGCGTTGTGCAGACCTCACTACCCTTTGGAGAGCCTTACGGTTGTGGGCGGAGCAGTTGCCGTACCAGGCGGTGATACAGCCCGACAGGATGCTCTCGATTGTGCATCTGTAAAAGTTTGTGAGTGCTTTTGGTGACAAGCCGAATTTCTTCAGCCTCCTGAGGTTGAAGAGGCGCTGCTGCGCCTTCTTCACAACGCTGTCTGTGTGGGTGGACCAATTCAGTTTGTCCGTGATGTGTACACCGAGGAACTTAAAACTTACCACCCTCTCCACTACTGTCCCGTCGATGTGGATAGGGGGGTGCTCCCTCTGCTGTTTCCTGAAGTCCACAATCATCTCCTTTGTTTTGTTGACGTTGAGTGTGAGGTTATTTTCCTGACACCACACTCCGAGGGCCCTCACCTCCTCCCTGTAGGCCGTCTCGTCGTTG
Source organism: Salvelinus namaycush (assembly GCF_016432855.1). Lineage (NCBI taxonomy): Eukaryota > Metazoa > Chordata > Actinopteri > Salmoniformes > Salmonidae > Salvelinus > Salvelinus namaycush. The sequence continues at coordinate 14,848,142 of NC_052337.1, read as the reverse complement.
TTGGTAATCAAGCCTACCACTGTAGTGTCGTCCGCAAACTTGAAGACATACTTGATTGAGTATGTATTCACAGCCCAGAGGTAATACTTGGAGGTAATAGGTAATACTTGGTGAAAGCACCCTTGACAGCAATTACAGCTGTGAATCATTTTGAAAAATATTCTATCAGCCTTGCACAACTTTTAGGGCTGCATACAATACCAGTCAAAAGTGTGGACACACCTACTCATTCAAGGGTTTATCTTTATTTTTACTATTTTCTACATTGTAGAATAATAGTGAAGACATCAAAACTATGAAATAACACATATGGAATCATGTAGTAACCAAAAAAGTGTTGAACAAATCTAAATATATTTGAGATTTGAGATTCTTCAAAACAGCCACCCTTTGCCTTGATGACAGCTTTTGCACACTCTTGGCATTCTCTCAACTAGCTTCATGAGGTGGTCACCTGGAATGCATTTCAATTAACAGGTGTGCCTTGTTAAAAGTTAATTTGTGTAATTTCTTTCCTACATAATGTGTTTGAGCCAATCAGTTGTGTTGTGACAAGGTAGGTGTGGTATACAGAAGATAGCCCTATTGGATCAACAACCAAGTCCATATTATGGCAAGAACAGCTCAAATTTTTTATTTATTCATTTTTATTTTACTAGGCAAGTCAGTTAATAACAAATTCTTATTTTCAATGACGGCCTAGGAACAGTGGGTTAAATGCCTTGTTCAGGGACAGAACGACAGATTTTGACCTTGTCAGCTCAGGGATTCGATCTTGCAACCTTTCGGTTACTAGTCCAACGCCCTAACCAAGAGAAACGACAGTCCATCATTACTTTCAGTCATGAAGGTCAGTCAATGCAGAACATTTCAAGAACTTTGAACGTTTCTTCAAGTGCAGTCGCAAAAACCATCAAGCGCTATGATGAAACTGGCTCTCTTGAGGACCGCCACAGGAAAGGAAGACCCAGAGTTACCTCTGCTGTAGAGGATAAGTTCATTAGAGTTAACTGCACCTCAGATTGCAGCCCAAATAAATGCTTCACAGAGTTCAAGTAACAGACACATCTCAACATTAACTGTCCAGAGGAGACTACATGAATCAGGCCTTCATGGTCAAATTGTTGCAAAGAAGCCACTACTAAAGGACAACAATAATAAAAAGGGACTTGCTTGGACTAAGAAACACAAGCAATGGACATTAGACCGGTGAAAATCTGTCCTTTGGTCTGATGAGTCCAAAGATTTTTGGTTCCAACTGCCGTGTCTTTGTGAGACGCAGAGTAGGTGAACGGATGATCTCCACATGTATGGTTCCCACCGTGAAGCATGGAGGGGGAGGTGTGATAGTGTGGGGGGGCTTTGCTTGTGACACTGTTGTGATTTATTTAGAATTCAAGGTCCTTTTAACCAGCATGGCTACCACAGCATTCTGCAGCGATACGCCATCCCATCTGGTTTGCGCTTAGTGGGACTATCATTTGTTTTTTAACAGGACAATAACCCAACACACCTCCAGAATGTGGAATGGCTATTTGACCAAGAAGGATAGTGATGGAGTGCTGCATCAAATGACCTGGCCTCCACAATCACCCAACCTCAACCCAGTTGAGATGGTTTGGCATGAGTTGGACCGCAGAGTGAAGGAAAAGCAGCCAACAAGTGCTCAGCATATGTGGAACTTTAAAAAAACAAGTAACATTTATTTAACTAGGCAAGTCAGTTAAGAACAAATTTGTATTTACAATGATGGACTACCAAAAGGCAAAAGGCCTCCTGCAGGGACGTGGGCTTGATTACATTATTATATATATTTTTTAAATAGGACAAAACCCACATCACGACAAGAGAGACACCACAACACTACATAAAGAGAGACATAAGACAACAACATAGCATGGCAGCAACACATGAAAAACACAGCAGGGTAGCAACACAAAACATGGTACAAACATTATTCGGCACAGACAACAGCACAAAGGGCAAGAAGGTAGAGACAACAATACATCACACGAAGAAGCCACAACTGTCAGTAAGCGTGTCTATGATTGAGTCTTTGAATGAAGAGATGGAGATAAAACTGTCCAATTTTAGTGTTTTTTGCAGCTCGTTCCAGTCGCTAGCTGCAGCGAACTGAAAAGAGGAGCGCTCCAGGGATGCTTCGGGGACCTTTAACAGAATGTGACTGGCAGAACGGGTGTTGTATGTGGAGGATGAGGGCTGCAGTAGGTATCTCAGATAGTGGAGAGTGAAGCCGAAGAGGGTTTTAGAAATAATCATCAACAAGTGGGTCTTGTGACCGGTATACAGAGATGACCAGTTTGCGGAGGAGTATAAAGTGGAGTGATGTGTCCTATAAGGAGCATTGGTGGAAAATCTGTTGGCCGAATGGTAAAGAACATCTAGCCGCTCGAGAGCACCCTTACCTGCCGATCTATAAATTACGTCTCCGTAGTATAGCATGGGTAGGATGTTCATCTGAATCAGGGTTAGTTTGACAGCTGGGGTGAAAGAGGAGCAATTACGATAGAGGAAACCCTGTCTAGATTTAACCTTAGCCTGCAGCTTTGATATGTGCTGAGAGAAGGACAGTGTACCATCTAGCCATACTCCCAAATACTTCTATGGGATGACTTCCTCAAGCTCTAAACCAGACATGGGCAAACTACGGCCCGCGGGCCACATACGGCCCGTTAGGCTTTTTAATCCGGCCCGCCGAACTTGTCCAAATTATAGTAAAAACCTCCTTTTTTTCCCCTTTCCCTGCAATGCCCACGTTTCCCCAATAGATGGCGCACTCAAAACACATTGACCGTTGTTGGAGTGGCGCGTATTTCTCTTTATTTCACTTTAATTTTCACTTCGTTTCACGTCACCATTAAGCCCTTCTGTGAAAATGAGCGGACCAAAGAGAAGGAAAGTGGACAGCGAATGCCGAGTGTTTAATAAGGAGTGGACAACAAAATACTTCTTCACTGAAGTCCGATCAACGGCTGTATGTCTGATATGCCAAGAAGCTGTTGCGGTTTTCAAAGAGTACAATATCAGCCGTCACTTTGCCACGAAGCATGCAAACTATGCTAGCAAGCAGTCAACACAAGAACGGGCGGCGAAATAGTATGTAAATGCCATATCTTGCATATTCCTTGAGACAAATTTATTAACTGATAAGGGCTATTTTTCACATTTGAAAGACAGTTAATAAATTGGGTTGTAGTGTTCTTACTGTGCTATGAGGTTTGCACACACTACATTTAATGCTTTAGTATATCCGGCCCAAACACTCCCTCCAAATGCTCCTGGCCCGGCCCCTCTGTCAAATTTTAGAACCCATTGTGGCCCGCGAGTCAAAAAGTTTGCCCACCCCTGCTCTAAACCTTCAGAGGTAGTAATCACATCGGTGGGGAGAGGGGCATTCTTTGTTTGGTATACAGTATTTGTAAGGCCTTAACCATGCATTTTTCCAGACAATGTCAGGAATAAGCATGTTCCAGAAAAACTTTCCTTGCGGTGTAAGTTGGTTTTGTGAATGAAGAATTTGTCTTATATATTTATTACAACAAGATCTCTCAAGTAAGCCCACGCCTTCCAATCTGAGTTCTGGATCAACTTTGTGATCATTCCGAAAACTAAGATGAGTTTTCATTAGTGTAGTTAGACCACTGGGAACGGCTTTGATCACAGAAATAAACTCTCTGAAAGGTATTGGAAACTCTTTCAATGTTATAAATTGTTCATTTGTGAGAATATTACCCTTGTTGTCGAAAATATCAAGAACAAAGTCAATATTCCTCTCATGCCAGCTGGGGTAGAACAATTCCTTATTCCTTATAGTTATGTCTGAATTATTCCACAAAAGAGCTTTATGTGGGGAAAAATTGTGCAGGAAACATATTTTCCAGGCCATTAAAGCTTGTTGGTGAAACCTAGCCAATTTAGCAGGTAATCTTTCAGGAATATAATTACATTTCAGTAAAAATTGAAGACCTCCCAATTTATTAAACACATTATTTGGAATGAAATACCATATTGAATCAGTATTGATCAAACATTTTTTCAACCAGTTTATCTTGAAAGTGTTATTTATGTCAACAAAATCCAACACTTCTAGACCGCCTTCAGCTCTTTTGTTAGAAAGTACAGATTCTTTTAGTTTGTGAGACTTATTTTTCCAGATGAAGTCAAGAAAGGTCTAATTGATCTCTTTACAAGTAGCAGGATTTACACATAATGATAATGAGGGGTACACAAAACGAGACAGTCCCTCTGCCTTGGACAGAAGTACTCTCCCAAGTATAGAAAGATCTCTTTGTAGCCAATTATTAAATATATTTTTAGTTCTCTTAATTTTAGGAGAGAAATTCAAATGTTGTCTGACTAAGTGTTTTTTTGACAGATGTATTCATAAATATTTAACACAGTCCTTTACAGGAATATTTTCTATTTCTTTATCATCAGAGTCAAATAAACATAAGATTTCACATTTAGAAGCATTCAGCATTAATCCTGATGCAATAGAAAATGCAGTTATAGCATTAAGGGCATGGGCGACCTGGTCTTTGTCTCGTAAGAAAAGAGTAGTATCATCAGCCAGTTGGGAAATTTTGATTCCTTTGTTAAAAATGGGTAAGCCATACAAATTTGCATTATTCAGAATATCTAGAGATAGAAGTTCCACAACCAAAATGAATAAAAATGGCGAAATTGGGCATCCCTGTCGTACACTTCTGTTGATACTGAATCTTTTGGAAGTATTAAGGTTTAGTAGCACATAACTATTTATATCTTTGTAAAACATGGAAATTACTTTAATAAACTTTTCACCAAATCCAAAAAGTTTAAGAGACCTAAAGAGAAATTCATGTTCAATTGTGTCAAAGGCTTTACAGAAGTCCAAAAATAGGACAACCGCATCTGAGTCAATTGCATCTGAATAATCTATAAGGTCCAAGACTAAACAAATGTTAGAGCTTATGTGACGGCCCTTCATAAATCCTGTTTGAGTCTCATTTATAATGGTATCTATTCTTTTCTTTAATATTTTGGCATAAACCAGAGCAATCAATTTGTAATCAACATTTAATAAAGTAATTGGTCTCCAATTGTCAACGAGAGAAGGGTCTTTATCGGGCTTCGGAACCAATGAAATAAGGCCCTGTTTCATAGTGGAGACCATTTCCCCATTTTTAATGCAATCTTGAAACATTGAAAATCGGGTCTTCTAGTAACTTCCAAAACTGTCTATAGAATTCAACTGACAGGCCATCAGGGCCTGGTGATTTCCCTTTTTCAATTGAATTCAGAGACTCTCTAATTTCTTCAATTGACACAGGTGAATTGCAAACTGATTGGAAATCATCCTCAATTACAGGGACAGAATTCTGAATGTGGCAAATGTAGCTTTCACAACCATCTTCCTGAAATTGAGAGCTGTAAAGGTTGTCATAATAGGAATTGACAAATTATGATATTGTCATGGGATCTTTAATAGCAGCGCAACATTGCTTAGAATCAAGGGCAATGGTGACATCATTGAGGACCTTTTAATGTTGCAGTGACACATCCATAACCTGAGTTGAAACCAGATTGCGTACCAGAGAGAATACTATAGACATCAAGAAAGCCAATCAGTTGATTATTGACAAGTTTTTTCAACACTCTTGATAAACAGGACAAAATAGAAATAGGCCTATAACAGTTCGGATCAGCTTGATCTTCCCCTTTAAATAAAGGACCGTGGCTGCCTTCCAAGCAATGGGAACCTCCCCAGAAAGGAGAGGCAGATTAAAAAGGTCAGTGTTTGGCTTGGCGATGATAGGGGCAGAAACCTTAAAGAAGAAACAATCTAAACCATCTGACCCAGATGTTTTGTTGGGGTCAAGTTTAAGGAGCTCCTTTAAAACCTCTTGACGCTAGGGGTCAGAATTTTTTTTTTCTTAAAATATCGTTCCCAAGGTAAACTGACATTTTCTCTGGCCCAGATCGTAGAATATGCATATAATTAACAGATTCGGATAGAAAACACTCCAAAGTTTCCTAAACTGTCAAATTATTGTCTGTGAGTATAACAAAACGTATTCTGCAGACGAAAACCTGAGAAAATATAACCCGGAAGTGGTATTTAAAATTTAAAAAAAACAGTGTTTCCTGGACCGTCTTTCTTCCATTTAAAGGGGTATCAACCAGATTCCTTTTCCAATGGCTTCCTCAGGCTGTGACCAGGCTTTAGACATAGTTTCAGGCTTTTATTTTGAAAAATGAGCGAGATGTTTCATAAGTAGTCAGGTGTCCTCCGAATAGTTCCTGCGCACGCGAGAGGAGCTCTCCATTTTCCGTTTGTCTCTTAAAGAATAGGTTATGGTCCGGTTGAAATATTATAGATTATGTTTGTTAAAAACAACCTGAGGATTGATTATAAAAAACATTTGACATGTTTCTACGACCATTACGGATACTTTTTGGAATTTGTCGAACGGAACACGGCTTTGGTTTTCTCAACATAATGCGCAACCCATATAGCGTTTTTTTGTGATAAAAGTAATATTTATCGAACAAAAAGAACATTTGTTGTGTAACTGGGAGTCTCGTGAGTGGAAACATCCGAAGATTATCAAAGGTAAGCGATTCATTTTATTGCTTTTCTGACTTTCGTGACCAAGCTAACCAAGCTAATATAAGGCTAGCTGTTGTAGCATTGAAAGCTACACTCACAAAAGCTTGGATTTCTTTCGCTGTAAAGTATATTTTCAAAATCTGACACGATAGGTGGATTAACAACAAGCTAAGCTGTGTTCTTCATCTTTTTCATCTTCCATCTTCCTTTCAGGACCGGAACGAGGCTGTAGATTTCTCAACATAACGCGCAACCCAAATGGCGTTTTTTTTGTTATAAAAGTAATATTTATCGAACAAAAAGAACATTTATTGTGTATCTGGGAGTCTCGTGAGTGCAAACATCCGAAGATTATCTAAGGTAAGCGATTCATTTTATTGCTTTTCTGACTTTCGTGACCATGCTAATTTGGGGCTAGCTGTTGTAGCATTGAAAGCTACACTCACAAAAGCTTGGATTTCTTTCGCTGTATAGTATATTTTCAAAATCTGACACGATAGGTGGATTAACAACAAGCTAAGCTGTGTTCTGGTATATTTCACTTGTGATTGCATGATTATAAATATTTGTAGTTATATTTTTGCATTTGGCGCCCTGCAATTCTAGTGGTTTTTTAGGAAAGTGATCCCGTAAAAGGGATCCGTAGCGCAGAGAAGTTAAGACCTCGGACTCAGTGACCGCCTGCAGGGAGAAACTTTGTAGCGGGGCAGGGGAGAAAAAGGGAGGAGCATCGGGCTAGTTGCATTAGAAGGGTTGGGAGATGAGAAATGTTGGATGGGCAAGGAGGCATGGCTGAGTCAAATAGGAATCCTGACTTAATGAAGTGGTGATTAAGCTCAGCCATGTTCTCCTTGTCAGTAACAACCACTTCATCAACATTAAGGTACATGGGCAGCTGTGAGGAGGAGGGTTTATTCTCCAGATCTTTAACCATTTTCCAGAACTTCTTGGGGTTAGACCCACAGAGAGAGAACTGCTCCTTAAAGTAACTAACTTTGGCCTTCCGGATAGCCTGAGTGCACTTATTTCTCATTTGCCTGAACGAGTGCCAGTCAGCCTGAGTATGCATGTGCCGAGCTTTTCGCCAAATGAAATTCTTGAGGTGGAGTAACTCTGCCAGATCACGATCGAACTAGGGGCTAAACATGTTTTCAATTCTCATTTTATTTTTGGGGGCGTGTTTGTTAACAATACCACTGAAAATATAAAAAAAGAAGGTCCAAGCGTCTTCGACAGAGCGGATCAAGCTGATTCAATACCAATTTACAGAGGCCAGGTTATGAAGGAAGGCTTCCTCATCAAAGTTGTTTAGCAAGCGTCTATGACAAATCAGGACAGGTAATTTCACTGAGCAGCCATTATGAACACAGGCTGTAAAACAGTGATCACTAAGGTCAACACAGAAAAGGCCAGACTGATTGACTAGAGCGTCAACTCACTTGGAGCCTGTTCTAGTGGGTACTATTCTATTAAACAGATATGATTGTCTGTCATGTATAATAGGGAATCATGTTAGCTTAAATAACATTTCTTCTTAATGTTTTACCTTACCGACTACACCTCACTTGGCACAGGTCTGAGTCATCCCTGATTAGAGGGGCTAGATGAAAAGTGCTGCGGAGGTTGTGTGTGTGTGTGTGTATGTCTGTGTCAGAGAGAGGGTTAGGTTGTTGACAAATATTTGGTTTGATCTTGAGCAGCCTGTCCTCAGTCTGCTGAATTATGTAAATATATGTGTGTGTGTTTGTGTGTGTATGTTTTAAGATAAAGAATGGTCTCTTCTGCAGAGTCACAGTAAGATGAGTGATCAGATGTGAAAGACAGTCAAACTCAATCAGGACAAATATGCTATGAATGTGACACACACACACACACACACACACACACACACACACACACACACACACACACACACACACACACACACACACACACACACACACACACACACACACACACACACACACACACACACACACACACACACACACACACACAGTCTTGTATAACTGACCCTGTGGGTACACGTAATTCAGTCCCATTCAAAATCCTATTTTCCCTAACCCCTAACACTTAGCTTAACCCTAACCTTAACCCAAAAACCTAACCTTTACCCTAACCCTAAACCTAACCCTAGCTACACACACATACACACGCACACACACACAGTTGACTCCCCTGATCTTGCTCTGTCTCAACCCTGTATGTACTACATCATCTGTACAATTGTGTTTTCCAGTAAGAGGGCCACTAGAGACTATGCTGGATTAACATAAAGAAGTATTAGAAGGGTTACATCATAGTGAAAGTACTGGAAGTTGCAAAAAGCACCCGGAAGTACACATTGCCTCTTGCCCCATATAGTAAAAGGTAGCGCATTATATGGGGAATATGCCTAAAGTGAAAAGTGGTGTACTGTATGGGGAGTAAGGCTCAAGCAGAAAGTAGTATTTTGCATGGGAAAAGGGTGTCATTTGAGACTGTATTTCGATCTACCTATTTCTGTCTACCTAAGGTACTACTGAATTACTACACAAAACCTATTTGTGCAGTAGTGACTATGTAGAGACGCGTAGGGATTTAGGTTGTGAATGTGTAGTTTATGCACTACTCAACTAGAGTTTTGTAGTCTTTCCAGTAGTATTCAGGTAGAGGTTTTTGCTGTTTGATGTTGGTAGATGGTAGTAAATAAATAGTCAAAACATTACAGCTTTACTACACAGGTGCGGCATAATACACACTTTTACATGAAATAGGACAAATATAAGCACCCACCTAATTATTTATAGTTAATATTATTTTTATTAAACAGTCTTTCTTAATAGTAATCAGGTACAGTTTTTACTACTTGATGTTAGTAGTAAATTAGTAGTCACAACACTACAACCAGACTACACCGGCTTTTCGTGACCGCAGAAGAAGGCAAAACAGGAAGTAGTTGATTGTTGTTATCTACTGTTTTTGACAATCCCGAATGTAGTCATCCTCATTGTTTATCAAATGTTTTTCTGTGTTTTATGTGATGTCTGTTAGCTGATGATTAATAATGGCTTATAATTGGTTGTCTCGTGCCTGTCTTTGGTTGTGCTTGTCTTTATTTTCTAAAAGGTTACGTTGTGAAGAAATGTGGCTGCAAAAAAAGGAGGATCTGAAGATAGTTATTGTCACGTCGTGTATGTAGGTGGCAGGGAAGTCAAGCGCAGGAGAATTAAACTTGGTATAAATGGAGTATTTTAATAACTTAAAACACAAACTCCAAAACCAAAGTCCATAATAAAATAAATGTGGGTACAAGAACCCGTCGCACACCAATCCATAGAACATGAACATAACAATAAACAATCTCTGACAAGGACATGAGGGGAAACAGAGGGTTAAATACACAACATATATGAATGGGATTGGAACCTGGTGTGTAAGAAGACCAGACAAAACCAATGGAAAATGAAACATAGATCAATGATGGCTAGAAGACCGGTGACGTTGATCGCCGAGCATCGCCCGAACAAGGAGAGGCATCGACTTCGGCAGAAGTCGTGACAGTTATGTCAAAACTGAATGAGGACAAGCCCTCAAAGGGATTAACAAAAGTGTAAATATGTAATGAATTTCATTTAAAAAAAATTGAAGTTATTATTATTTGTTGTTTGATAATATAACTACAGTTAGAAACTTGAGGAAATAACATGTGCAATAGTCAAGTACATCTTAGTCAGAACGACTTACAGGAGCAATTAGGGTTAAGGGCCTTGCTCAAGTAAACATTGACAGATCTTTTACTAAGTCGTCTTGGGGATTTGAACCAGCAACCTTTTGGTTAGATGACACTTGCCTTCTCATTTTGAGATTAGATTGAGATAGCGTAGACAACTATTGTAGGTTTATAATTTGTTTATGTACAAGTTCTGAAAACGCACAGAAACCTGTTTATTTTCATACACTATAGTTGTGGCTGCCCATAAGGTTATGGCATCACATTGTATTTAAAACATGGTTTATATATTATTGTAATCAATGATTGCAGTATGGTTGTAATCCACTATTATTTTGGACTGAATCCTCCAAGGATTTCCATTGGAAATCATTTATGCATATTGCCACCAGCAGGAGGCGCGGTATGAACATCTCCCCTCAACAACACTCGAAGAAAGATGTCTGTGACAACTCAAACCGTTTATGGTGAAAACTCGAACTGTTTTACCTTCTGTCTCCTTTTTCTTCTGTTAAACAGGTACTGTATGTGGTGTACACAAGCACATGATCTATAGATGGTTGTCTGAGTGATACTTACCGTTTATATGGAAAGTATAAAGTTTAAATGTGTAAATTGATCGAGGGAAAACCGTTAGCAATCTTGACATTGAGATAACTGGGTTTTGCGTCTAAGCTTGGCTAGCCCATAGGATAACGTAAGAAATGGCACCAGCTAATATTTTGGTTTGAACTTATTGATTTATAGCTCATCTGAGGTGATACTGTGGTTTATTTTCTACTTCGTTTATATTATCTAGGCCCTGTATGTCCCCATCCAAGTGTTCTATATTACAGAGTTGTATTTAGAAAAACGATATGCTAATGCTAAGCTAAATGCGCTAACGCTAGCCTGTCAAGTCTATAGGGTTGCTATTAGCTTAGCGGCTACCGTTAGCTTGCTCAGTTTTGAGATGACTGCATTGGTTTATGGTTTATTTAGCTAAAGGTTAAAACAGGCCTCCTTATATGTGCATTTATTTTCATTAAAACAGTACATTATTGTTAATTTTTATATCATCAGAGTTTAAGATAAATACTGAGAAGGTTTATTTTGTATTACAAGTTAATTTACAGTATTAGCTAGCATGTCTATTTTAAATACAGAGGATGTATTATGTTACTGTACTTACAGTACTTTCTAGTCTTTTACAGCATCTGGCTGAATTATTAATGTTTTCCAGGCTCAAACGTTATGGTCCCAAAGAACATCTGGAGGGCGGCCATGCAACCAGGCCAACAGTTCCACTGATGGCAAGAGCGCTGTTGGGTGCTTTTGATGTTTGCATGTTGCTGAAAAGCAACCTGAGAGGTATGTACAGAGATTGTATAGACCAGGCCTGGACAATTATTTTCCATGGAGGGCCACATTAGAATAGATTTTTGCCATCACAGGCCAGAATCATATTACAGGATTATACATCATGTGTATGACTATGTTGACAGATATATCTACTGTAAATCATGTCCAGATATGCTACTTAATTTTACTTTTTTAACATGCAAAGAAATAAACCACATCCATGTTCTCCTTTTGGTAGGTATTTTCATTATTAAACATCAATGAACTACACGGAGGGAAAAGTACACTGTACATTCAGCACCACGGACAGAACTCTTGTTAACGAGTATGCACAAAAACACAAGAAAGAGAGAGAGCTCAACATTACATTTAAACTACTCAATCAGTGTGAGTAGTGAAGTCTCTGATGGGCATTGACTAAAGCAGTGAAGTCAGGTATAGTTTCTGTCGCTATGCGCAGGATTGCTGAGAGGTTGGAGTCAGTAAGAGATGATCTGTGCCTTGACTTGTTATATTTCATCACTGAAATTGTCTGTTCACATACATAGGTTGACACAAACAGTACAAACATCTTATAATCTTTGGAAAGTTTTGTTCATTGAGAGATGCATAGAACCTCGTCAGTGACATTGTTTTGAATAGTTCTCCAATCACTGCATCAGACTGAAGATCGATAAGCTCAAGTTGCAGGTCAGTGGGAGCGTTATCCACATTGAAGGTGAAAGGAAAGGAAACCAACAGCAGGTCAGTGGGAGCGTTATCCACATTGAAGGTGAAAGGAAAGGAAACCAACAGCATGTCATTTTCCAACACTTTGAAATCCTCAAAACGACGAGAAAACTCACTGTTCAAAGTACGCAGCAGCAATGTATACTTCTCCCGCTGGTCATCTAATAGGGAACAGACGAGTAGTGTCGGAAGGTTGATGTATACTTCTCCCGCTGGTCATCTGATAGGGAACAGACGAGTAGTGTCGGAAGGTTGATGTATACTTCTCCCGCTGGTCATCTGATAGGGAACAGACGAGTAGTGTTGGAAGGTGGATGTATACTTCTCCCGCTGGTCATCTGATAGGGAACAGACGAGTAGTGTCGGAAGGTTGATGAGATTGTTGGCTTCACCTCGGAGGATCAGGATGAGTCATTTTCCCATGAAGGCTTTGACAAGGCTGTACATCTGATTTGCAAAAAGGCCCTTCCCTTGTAGTTTGGAATTCAGTTCATCATGAGTACCATGATGTCCACGGTGAAGGCAAAATCAAAAATGTATCTTGTAGTTGAGGGAAATCCACATATTTTCCTTTAATTTGCAAAAACTCAGCAATCTCCGACTTCAGGTCCCACGAACCTTCCCCAAACTCAGCCATCTCACGTTTGTGTGGTAGGGAGATCTGCATGACCCAACTGTCTCTTCCAACAGTGAGACAAACTGGTTTAAAGATTTTGATCTTATGACGTTTACCACTTTAGTGACTGTATCCACAACATGGCTCATTTTCAGAACACATTTACAGAGCACCTCCTGATGAATAATGCAATGCAGGAAACTAATTTTCTGATCTGGGTTCAGTTCAGCTACTTGATCTTGTATCCTTTTTAAAAGGTCAACGTTTTTTCCTGTCAAGTTTGGGCACCCATCAGTGGCCCCACTGGATAACTTTTCAAAACTCAGTTACAGCTTTGCCACACACTTATTAACCTCCTCCAATAAATCTTTCCCTGTGGTTGTGCTCTTCATTGACTGCGCTGAAGCAAGCTCCTCTGTAATTTCAAAGTCTGGGGTATGCCTTGTAAGAATATCAACAACTGCGCCGTGTCACGTGCGTATCACTGCTCTCATCCAGGGCCAAGGAGAAATAGGTGAAATCCTTTACCTTGTCTTTCAACTGTTGTTCCATATTCTCTGCGATGTCCTCAACACACCGTGTCACTGTTCGTGTCACGTTCTGACCTTAGTTCCTTTTTTATGTCTTTATTTTAGTTTGGTCAGGGCGTGGGGTGGGCATTCTATGTTGTTTTTTTATGTTTTGTTCTAGTCGTTATATTTCTATGTGTTTGGCCTAGTATGGTTCTCAATCAGAGGCAGGTGTCGATCGTTGTCTCTGATTGAGAATCATACTTAGGTAGCCTGTTTTCCCACTATGGGTTGTGGGTAGTTATTTTCTGTTTAGTGTTTTTTGTTTGCACCTTACAGAACTGTTCATTTGTTCGGTTTGTTGTTTTTGTTCAGTATTCATTCTTTATTAAATGATTATGAATACGTACCACGCTGCACTTTGGTCCTCTTCTCCTTCCACCAACGACAATCGTTACAGAACTACCCACCAACCAAGGACCAAGCAGCGTGGTATACGGGAGCAGAGAATTATGGACTCATGGACATGGGAGGAGATACTAGACGGTAAGGGACCCTGGGCACAGGCTGGGGAATATCACCGCCCCAAGGAAGAACTGGAGGCAGCGAAAGCTGAGCAGCGGCGATATGAGGAGGTAGCACGGCAGCGCGACAGGCACGAGAGGCAACCCCCCAAAAAATTTGGGGGGTGGCACACGGGGAGTGTGGCAGAGTCAGGTTGGAGACCTGAGCCCACTCCTCGTGCTTATCGTAAGCAGCGCTGTACTGGTCAGGCACCGTGTTATGCGGTTAAGCGCACGGTGTCGCCAGTACGCGCCCATAGCCCCCCGAAAGTGTCATGCGAGTGTGGGCATCCAGCCAGGGCGTATTGTGCCGGCTCAGCGTGTCTGGTCTCCGGTACGCCGTTTCGGTCCAGGGTATCCTGCGCCGGCTCTGCGTGCTGTGTCTCCGGGGCGCTGGGAGGGTGCAGTGCGTCCTATGCCTGCGCTCCGCTCGTGCCGGGCGAATGTGTGCATTGAGCCTATGGGAGAGGTGCGAGTGGTATGCACCAGATCTCCAGTGCTCACTCACAGCCCGGTTCAACCTGTGCCTGCACTCTGGAGGGTCCGGGCTAGAGTAGTCATCCAGCCTGGGGGAGTGGTGCCAAGGCTGCGCACCAGAGCTCCAGTGCTCCCCCACAGCCCGGTCCTTCCGGTGCCTCCTCCAAGCACCAGGCCTCCTGTAGGTCTCCCCAGCCTGGTGGGTCCTGTGGCAGCCCCACGCACCAGGCTGTCTCTCCGTCTCCTCCCTCCAGGGTCTCTCTCCAAGCCAGAGCCGCCCGTCTGTCCTGACCCGCCCGTCTGTCCTGAGCCGCCCTTCAGTCCTGAACCGCCCGTCAGTCAGGAGCCGCCTGAGCCACCCGTCAGTCAGGAGCCGCCTGAGCCGCCCGTCAGTCCAGAGGCGCCCGTCAGTCCAGAGGCGCCCTCTACTAGGGTCTCCAATCCGGGGTCGGTGGCGAGGGTCGCCGCTCCTAAAGTGTCACAGAAGTGGGCCAAGACTATGGTGGAGTGGGGTCCTCGTCCTGCTCCAGAGCCGCCACCGCGGTAAATGCCCACCCAGACCCTCCCCTATAGGTTCAGGTTTTGCGGCCGGAGTCCGCACCTTTGGGGGGGGGGGGGGTACTGTCACGTTCTGACCTTAGTTCCTTTTTTTGTCTTTATTTTAGTTTGGTCAGGGCGTGAGTTGGGGTGGGCATTCTATGTTGTTTTTCTATGTTTTGTTCTAGTCGTTATATTTCTATGTGTTTGGCCTAGTATGGTTCTCAATCAGAGGCAGGTGTCGATCGTTGTCTCTGATTGAGAATCATACTTAGGTAGCCTGTTTTCCCACTATGGGTTGTGGGTAGTTATTTTCTGTTTAGTGTTTTTTGTTTGCACCTTACAGAACTGTTCGTTTGTTGTTTTTGTTCAGTATTCATTCTTTATTAAATTATTATGAATACGTACCACGCTGCACTTTGGTCCTCTTCTCCTTCCACCAACGACAATCGTTACAGTTCGTCTTGACAGGGGAACATTTTCCAACAGCTCTTTCTTGTCGGTGCAAAGTTTTGCTGCATAGTCAATTAAACATTCTTTAATGAATTCGCCCACTGCTTTTGCAGCTGAGAAAGCAACTCTTTCGATGCACTTACTCTCTGCTCAGAAGACATATTCCTATACTTCTCTGCATTCTTCGTCTGGAAGTGTCGGAACAAGTTGTAATCTTTCAAGACAGCGATGCTCTCTTTGCACACTAAGCACACAGCTTTCCCTGATACCTCAATAAATTCATATTTCGATGTCCACTCTTGCTGGAACACCCTGCATTCATTGTCTACTATCCTTTTCTTTGAAATCTTTGAAAAACAAATTTCTGCGTAATTTCTAGCTAGCTACTATTTGTAACTGTGACGTACGTGTGTGTCAACCTGTCAGTCACTGTTTGTCCTCGTGCAGTTGTTATTTATACGTGCCTTCAAAAGAAATGTCCCATAAGCGGTGGGAGTTAAATCATTACACAAAGGCAAGTATTCACTGGGCTTTAAATTTGAGTAACAAATACGTTTTTCAAAACTTTACTATCGCAAATTCTTTATGTGATCTGAGCATGATTCCGCAGGCCGTATTGCATCAGGTCGCGGGCTGCATACGGCCTCAAGGCCGGCCTTTGCCCAGGCCTGGTATAGACTGTAGAATTAGAAATACTATAAGGGGCATAAGCCCTTAGATCGTGGCTTGGAGGGGCTCGGCCTTGGGAGTGAGGGAGGAGCTTTCCCAGTTTGAAGAATATCAAAAGACATTGGGTCATTTCTTGAGGGACTCCATCTCAGAATGCACATTTAAGGATAACAAGTAGCTAGTTGCTGCTCACCCAAACCAACACTGTTTCTGATGAGAATGTCCATTTTACTATGGGAAAATGGAAAGGGAAAGGGGGATACCTAGTCAGTTGTAGAACTGAATGCATTCAACTGAAATGTGTCTTCAACATGTAACCCCACCCCTCTGAACCAGAGAGGTGGGCGTGGCTGCCTTAATTGACATCCATGGCTGTGGTACAGTAAAACAGTGCCTTCGGAAAGTATTCAGACCCCTTGAATTTTTCCCCATTTTGTTACGTTACAACTTTATCCTAAAATTGATTTTTTTTTAAATAAGGTCCTCATCAATCTACACACAATATCCCATAATGACAAAGCAAAAACAGGTTTTTAGAATATATTTTTTAATTAATATAAAAATAAAGAAATATCAAATTTACATAAGTATTCAGATCCTTTACTCGGTACTTTGGTGAAGCACGTTTGGCAGCGATTACAGCATCGAGTCTTGGGTATGACGCTACAAGCTTGGCACACTTGTATTTGGGGAGTTCTTCTCTGCAGATCCTCTCAATCTCTGTCAGGTTGGATGGGGAGCATTGCTGCACAGCTATTTATATAGGTCTCTCCAGAGATGTTCGATCGGGCTCTGGCTGGGCCACTTAAGGACATTCAGTGTAGAGGTTGACCGATTATGATTTTTCAACACCGATACCGATTATTGGAGGACCAAAAAAAGCCGATACTGATTAATTCAACAATACTGAATGAACACTTATTTTAACTTAATATAATACATCAATAAAATCAAATTAGCCTCAAATAAATAATGAAACATGTTCAATTTGGTTTAAATAATGCAAAAACAAAGTGTTGGAGAAGAAAGATATGCAATATATAAATATGCAATATGTGCCATGTAAGAAAGCTAACGTTTAAGTTCCTTGCTCAGAACATGAGAACATATGAAAGCTGGTGGTTCCTTTTAACATGAGTCTTCAATATTCCCAGGTAAGAAGTTTTAGGTTGAAGTTATTATAGGACTATTTCTCTCTATACCATTTGTATTTCATTAACCTTTGACTATTGGATGTTCTTATAGGCACTTTAGTCTTGCCAGTGTAACAGTATAGCTTCCATCCCTCTCCTCGCTCCTACCTGGGCTCGAACCAGGAACACAACGACAACAGCCACCCTCGAAGCAGCGTTACCCATGCAGAGCAAGGGGAATAACTACTCCAAGTCTCAGAGCGAGTGACGTTTGAAACGCTATTAGCGCGCACCCCGCTAACTAGCTAGCCATTTCACATCGGTTACACCAGCCTAATCTCGGGAGTTGATAGGCTTGAAGCACAGCGAAGAGCTTCTGGCAAAACGCAGGAAAGTGCTGTTTGAATGAATGCTTACGAGCCTGCTGCTGCCTACCACCGCTCAGTCAGACTGCTCTATCAAATCATAGACTTAGTTATAACATAATAACACACAGAAATACGAGCCTTAGGTCATTAATATGGTCGAATCCGGGAACTATCATCTCGAAAACAAGACGTTTATTCTTTCAGTGAAATACGGAACCGTTCCGTATTTTATCTAACGGGTGGCATCCATAAGTCTAAATATTCCTGTTACATTGCACAACCTTCAATGTTATGTCATAATTACGTAAAATTCTGGCAAATTAGGCGGCCCAAGCTGTTGCATATACACTGACTCTGTGTGCAATGAAAAGATGTGACACAATTTCACCTGGTTAATATGCAATGTAATCAGGTGGTTAGAGCGTTGGACTAGTTAACTGTAAGGTTGCAAGATTGAATCCCCCGAGCTGACAAGGTAAAAATCTGTCGTTCTGCCCCTGAACGAGGCAGTTAACCCACCGTTCCCAGGCCGTCATTGAAAATAAGAATGTGTTCTTAACTGACTTGCCTAGTTAAATAAATATTAAATAAAGGTTGTTTTTTTTTTTTTGTTTTTTTTTATCGGTGTCCAACAATACCGATTTCCGATTGTTATGAAAACTTGAAATTGGCCCTAATTAATCGGCCATTCCGATTAATCGGTCAACCTCTAATTCAGAGACGTGTCCCGAAGCCACTCCTGCTTTGTCTTGGCTGTGTGCTTAGGGTCGTTGTCCTGTTGGACGGTGAATCTTCGACCCAGTCTGAGGTCTTGAACGCTCTGGAGCTGGTTTTCATCAAAGATCTCTCTGCACTTTGCTCCGTTAATCTTTCCCTCGATCCTGACTATTCTCCCCACAGCATGATGCTGCCACCACCATGCTTCACCGTAGGGATGGTGCCAGGTTTCCTCCAGATGTGACGCCTGGGATTCAGGCCAAATAGTTCAATCTTGGTTTCATCAGACCAGAGAATATTGTTTCTCATGTTCTGAGAGTTTTATGTGCCTTTAGGCAAACTCCAAGCAGGCTGTCATGTGCGTTTTACTGAGTAGTGGCTTCCGTCTGACCACTCTACCATAAAGGCCTGATTGGTGGAGTACTGCAGAGATGGTTGTCCTTCTGGAAGGTTCTACCATCTCCACAGAGGAACTCTAGAGCTCTGTCTGAGTGACCATTGGGTTCTTGGTCACCTCCCTAACCAAGGCTCTTCTCCCCCGATTACTCAGTTTAGCCGGGCAGCCAGCTCTAGGAAGAGTCTTGGTGGTTCCAAACTTCTTCCATTTAAGAATGATGGAGGCCACTGTGTACTTGGAGACCTTCAATGCTGCAGAAAATGTTTGTTACCCTTCTCTAGATCTGTGTCTCGACACAATCCTGTCATGGAACTCTACAGACAATTCCTTCGACCTCATGGCTTGGTTTTTGTTCTGACATGCACTGTCAACTCTGGGACCTTATATAGACAGGTGTGTGCCTTTCCAAATCATGTCCAATCAATTGAATTTAACACAGGTGGACTCCAATAAAGTTCATCTCAAGGTTGATCAATGGAAACAGGATGCACCTGAGCTTAATTTCAAGTCTCATAGCAAAGGGTCTGAATACTTAAGTAAATTAGGTATTTCAGTATTTTAATTTTTTTGCAATAATTGCTACAAAAAATATTTTCCCTTTGTCATTATGGGGTATTGTGTGTAGATTGCTGAGGATTTTTATTTATTTAATCCATTTTAGAATAAGGTTGTAACGTAACAAAATGTGGAAAAAGTCAAGGCGTCTGAATACTTCCCGAAAGCACTGTGTATATACATATATATATTTATATATATATACACTGCTCAAAAAAATAAAGGGAACACTTAAACAACACAATGTAACTCCAAGTCAATCACACTTCTGTGAAATCAAACTGTCCACTTAGGAAGCAACACTGATTGACAATAAATTTCACATGCTGTTGTGCAAATGGAACAGACAAAAGGTGGAAATTATAGGCAATTAGCAGGACACCCCCAATAAAGGAGTGGTTCTGCAGGTGGTGACCACAGACCACTTCTCAGTTCCTATGCTTCCTGGCTGATGTTTTGGTCACTTTTGAATGCTGGCGGTGCTTTCACTCTAGTGGTAGCATGAGACGGAGTCTACAACCCACACAAGTGGCTCAGGTAGTGCAGCTCATCCAGGATGGCAATTACATTGTGTTGTTTAAGTGTTCCCTTTATTTTTTTGAGCAGTGTATATATACACAGTGCCTTGCAAAAATATTCATACCCCTGGCATTTTTCCTATTTTGTTGCATTACAACCTGTAATTTAAATGGATTTTCATTTGGATTTCATGTAATGGACATACACAAAATAGTCAAAATTGGTGAAGTGAAATGAAAAAAATAACTTGTTTCTAAATATTAACTATGGAAAATTCACCCCCTTTGCTATGAAGCCCCTAAATAAGAGCTGGTGCAACCAATTTCCTTCAGAAGTCACATAATTAGTTAAATGAAGTCCACCTGTGTGCAATCTAAGTGTCACATGATCTGTCACATGATCTCAGAGTATACAGTTGAAGTCGGAAGTTTACATACAGTTAAGTTGGAGTCATTAAAACTCGTTTTTTCAACCACAACGCTCAGGAAGGGGACGCGTTCTTTCTCCTGGAGGTGAACGTACTTTGGTGCGGAAAGTGCAAATCAGTCCCAGAACAATAGCAAACGACCTTGTGAAGATGCTGGAGGAAACAGGTACAAAAGTATCTATATCCACAGTAAAACGAGTCCTATATCGACATAACCTAAATGGCCGATCAGCAAGGAAGAAGCCACTGCTCCAAAACCGCCATAAAAAAAGCTAGACTACGGTTTGTAACTGCACATGGGGACAAAGATCGCACTTTTTGGAGAAATGTCCTCTACAAAGTATTGAGATTGGGGGGGTGAATAGTTATGCACGCTCAAGTTTTCAGTTGTTTTGTCATATTTCTTGTTTATTTCACAATAAATAAATACAAATTGCATCTTCAAAGTGGTAGGCATGTTGTGTAAATCAAATGATTCAAACCCCGCAAAAACTAAATTTAAATTCCACGTAGTAAGGCAACAAAATAGGAAAATTGTTAAGGGGGGGAATACTTTCGCAAGCCACTGTATGTGTGTATGTATTATTTGTAGTGTTGTACAGCTAAGCCAGAGGCATTATCTTTAGACCTAACTGAAATTTAAATATATGGCTGTGTCATTAGAAGATTTATTTATTAAACATTCAACTCATTTAAATTTAACAATTCTAGGTGGCAAAGCTAAATGGGGAGAAGATGGGGAGTAAAAAGACAGATTGGATCCTGAAAAAGTGACATATTACTGTGAGAAGGTTTTTGTTAATCGATTGCAAATAAGCATTTGACAGTGTACGGTGTTGTCATGATATAGTTGTAAAAAGAATATGACTTATAAATGACTCATGGCAGAAAGAATGGTGAATATTATTGTAGACACTGACATGGCTTAAAGGGATACTTCGAATTTCGAGATGTTTTTCTACTTACCCAGAGTCTGACAAACTCATGGGAACCATTTTTAAGTCTGCGTGTTTTGAGATGATTGAAGTTAGTATATTGTTAGCTTAGCGCAATTACTTGAGGTCTTTCATAGTAGCCGCCTCCTCTCAAAAACAGGGAAATAGATTTTCTAACTATTCCAAAGCTGGGTGGTTGGTCATTTATAGTCTTATAAAGTTATACACAGTAAGCAATATTTTACAAATGTGTTAATTTTACTGATAATCACAAGAGACAAGATTCTATCCACTTCCTCAATCTCTGTCCCGTTGGCGTATAGCGATTGCAGCATCATATCTGTCTCGTTATGGCGTCGGTACGCGCACTAGCAGCGCCATTGAGACAGATGCAACATTGCGATCAGCTGGCTGCTGTACCAGGAGACTTCCAGCATTTGTGCTAAACTAATGATATGCTAACTTCAATAATCTCCAAACTGCACGCAGAGACATAAAAATGGTATTCATTAGTTCGTCTGACCAGCCATGCAATCTCCATAGGAAACATTGGCAGTACAATGGCAGGAGAAGAGCTCAGTGACTTTTAACGTGGCACAGTCATAGGATGCCACCTTTCCAACAAGTCAGTTCGTCAAATGTATGCCCTGCTAGAGCTGCCCCAGTTAAATGTAAGTGCTGTTATTGTGAAGTGGAAACATTTAGGAGCAACAACAGCTCAGCTGCAAAGTGGTAGGCCACACAAGCTCACAGAACGAGACCGCCGAGTGCTGAAGCCGTAGCGCGCAAAAATCATCTGTCCTCGGTTGCAACACTCATTAACGAGTTCCAAAACTGCCTCTGGAAGCAACGTCAGCACAATAACTGTTCGTCAAGAGCTTCATGAAATTGGTTTCCATGACTGAGCAGCCACACACAAGCCTAAGATCACCATCCGCAATGCCAAGCGTTGGCTGGAGTGGTGTAAAGCTCGCCGCCATTGGACTCTGGAGCAGTGAAAACACGTTCTCTGGAATGATGTCACGCTTCACCATCTGGCAGTCCGACAGACAAATCTGGGTTTGGCGGATGCCAGGAGAACGCTACCTGCCCCAATACATAGTGCCAATTGTAAAGCTTGTTGGAGGAGGAATATTGGTCTGGGGCTGTTTTTCATGGTTCGGGCTAGGCCTTTTAGTTCCAGTGAAGGGAAATCTTAACGCTGCAGCTTACAATGACATTGTAGACAATTCTGTGCTTCCAACTTTGTGGCAACGGTTTGGGGAAGGCCCTTTCTTGTTTCTGCATTAAAATGCCCCGTGCACAAAGTTAGGTCCATGCAGAAATGGTTTGTCAATCCCATCAAACACCTTTGGGATAAATTGGAACGCCGACTGCGAGCCAGGCCTAATCTCCCAACATCAGTGCCCGACCTCACTAATGCTTGTGGCTGAATGGAAGCAAGTCCCCGCAGCAATGTTCCAACATCTAGTGGAAAGCCTTTCCAGAAGATTGGAGGCTGTTACAGCAGCAAAGGGGGGACCAACTCCATATTATTGCCCATGATTTTGGAATGAGATGTTTGACAAGCAGGTGTCCACATACTTCTGGTCATGTAGTGTATGTTAACATGTATTGTGACATACAGTACCAGTCAAAAGTTTGGACATACCTACTCATCAAGGGTTTTTCTTTATTTTTACTGTTTTCTACGTTGTAAAATAATAGTAAAGACATCAAAACTATAAAATAACACATATGGAATCATGTAGTAACAAAAAAAGTGTTAAACAAATAAACATATATTTTAGATTCCTCAAAGTAGCCACCCTTTGCCTTGATGACAGCTCTGCACACTCTTGGCATTCTCTCAACCGGCTTCATGAGGTATTTACCTGGAATGCTTTTCTAATCGTCTTGAAGGAGTTCCCACATATGCTGAGCACTTGTTGGCTGCTTTTCCTTCACTCTTCGGTCCAACTCATCCGAGGAGGATAGAGTGGGAAGGAGAGGAGAAAAGGGGGGAGGGGAGGAGAGAGGAAGGAGAAGAGGGGAGGGAGGAGTGGGAAGAGACGGGATGGAGGAAAGAGGGGGAGAGGAGGGAAGGAGATGGTAAGGGAGAAGGGAAAGAATAGGGGTTAGTAGAGGAGAGTAGAGGGGAGGAGAGATAACACTGTGTCCTATACACTAGAACGTCTGTGTAGACACAAATACTAGTGTGTGTGTGTGCCTGTGCGTGTGCGTGTACATGTGTGTGTGGGTTAGTTGTTTATCCCAGAAGGGAGTTGTGAGAGATGATGGATGGAGGATATTTGCTTGATTATTGTATTCCGTTGAGTAAACGATTCCCACTCAACCCTCACCCCCCGCACACACACACACACACATACGCTAGCAGAGGAGAGTCGGTATTCTACCCTTTGAGAGAAAACACTCTGTGTCCTATACACTAGTAAGCCTGTCGAGACGCAAATGCTAGTGTGTGTGTATGTGAGTTAGTTGTTTATCCCAGCAGGGAGTTTTGGAGGTGATGGATGGAGGATATTTGCTTCATTATTGTCTTCCGTTGAATAAATGATTTCCACTGAGTGACTCAACATCCCTCCCCCAAACACACTCATACAGATTTTGTTTTCTACCTTTTATAACAAACCAGCCACATGCTGCTCATCAACCGCTACCTGCTGCTCTAATAGAGTACCACAGTATGAGCCATAATACTCATAAAACCTAGTGGTCAAACAGGGAAATGGTTCCAATTAGTTTTTCCACCATTCATTTTTCCCATAGGGGATTTTAGAAAGACTTAAAATGAACACTGTGTTTCGTTTAGGCTTACCCTGGCGTGACGTTTTGATAACCATTTAAATCTCTTTAGGACAAGGTGACTTTTATCAATATATTCGCCTGTATTTAAAAATAAATACTGCCATGCTAATTTGCTGATAATGTGGCTATCATAAAGACCTTCAAATGCCATGACGATCTGGGCGAGAGTGACGAATCGAAGCAAATGTAATAATCTCTGGATTAGTTATGTAATGTTAGCTAAATTTAGTAACAAATAAATTGGCTACATTTCTTTAAATTTGACAATTCTGTCAACTGTTTTGTGCATGTTTTAAATTGATCCAGTACCTGTTAGCAAAGCTATCATTTAGATATGAAGTGCAGGACCTTGCAGGGATTTGTAGTTTAGCATGATGTCTACTTTGATGCTGATATTAAATGTTAATCACAAATGACCAGTCACTTTCATAATGAGTTAACGGGAGCGAGGGCAGAGGCGGTTAACTCATTAAGAAAGTGACTGGTCATTTGTGAGCAACATTCATAGCACAGTAAAATGGCCCAGTGGAGACTAGCAAAACAGAAGAGAGATATTAATGTTGTTTTTCCGGATTAGTGATATTGATATCTGTCTGTGGCAATGAGCTGGTGTCATAAGCATGATGTATTGTCTTTCAGAGTGGTTTTAATAAACAGCTTAGTCAAACCAGGACGCCACTGGCCTGAGGAAGAGAGCAGAGTATGAACCAGATAAATTAGGAGGGAGGAACGTTCACTCTTTTGTGTGTGTGTGTGTGCTTGTGTGTGTGTGTGCAGGTGTGTAAGTGCACATTCTTATGTGTGTGTTTGTATGCACCCAAGCATGCATGTATGTGTGTGTCTGCATGTGTGTCTTCGCACATGCTTGTGTGTGTGTGTTTGTGTGCATCCAAGCATGAATGCGTGTGTTATTCACAGTCAGTCTGTGTCTGGGAGCGCGTTGGTATTTTTAGAGAGGCCAGGGCTTTCAGACATCCCTGTCTGCTGGCAGATCAGAGAATATTACAGTCTATCTCTGTTCTACTACATATACTCTCTGTTGTCTAGCTATAGTTATACTGTTGTATATTCTACTACAACTGTCTAGACTAATATAATGAAACACACACACACATTCAGACACACAATTCTTTGAGGGTCACATTAAGCCATTTGTCTCTAATGTTTAATCTCGTCCGAGGAGCCAGTAATATTCCGTGAGACAGGCTGTATAATCACACTATTAACTTGAGGGCAGTGTGTGTGAGTCTGTGTCTGTGTTTCAATGTATGTGTTTGTTCCCAGTCTCTCTATAGTCTCCCTCACCTCTCCTTCTCTCATGTGTGTGTTTGTTTTCTGTCGTAATTGGCAGTGTATTGCTGATTGCTTGACTACACACCTCATCTGAGCTGCACTCCCCCTCTCATGCAAATGAGACAGAAATCTACTCTCATTTTTTCTGTTACTGTAACAGGTTTTGTTTTAGTTTGTGTGTGTGTTTTTTGTTTTTATGTGTGTGTGTTTGTGTGTGTGTATATATATGTGTGTGTGTGTGTGTGTGTGTGTGTGTGTGTGTGTGTGTGTGTGTGTGTGTGTGTGTGTGTGTGTGTGTGTGTGTGTGTGTGTGTGTGTGTGTGTGTGTGTGCAACCTGCTGGGAAGATTTAAAAGACATGAAGCAAAGTTCTGAGGAAGAAGAAATGATAAGATGGTTATACTGGTGTGAGGAACAGAGAGAGAGACAGAGATAAAGAGAATGAGAGATGAAGAGTAAGAGAAAGACATTTGTAATGTCTTTATTCTTTTGAAACTTCTGTATGTTAAATGTTTACTGTAACTTTTTATTGTTTATTTCACTTTTGTATATTATCTACCTCAATTTTACATTTACATTTAAGTCATTTAGCAGACGCTCTTATCCAGAGCGACTTACAAATTGGTGCATTCACCTTATGATATCCAGTGGAACAACCACTTTACAATAGTGCATCTAACTCTTTAAGGGGGGGGGGGGGGGTAGAAGGATTACTTTATCCTATCCTAGGTATTCCTTGAAGAGGTGGGGTTTCAGGTGTCTCCGGAAGGTGGTGATTGACTCCGCTGACCTGGCGTCGTGAGGGAGTTTGTTCCACCATTGGGGTGCCAGAGCAGCGAACAGTTTTGACTGGGCTGAGCGGGAACTGTACTTCCTCAGAGGTAGGGAGGCGAGCAGGCCAGAGGTGGATGAACGCAGTGCCCTTGTTTGGGTGTAGGGCCTGATCAGAGCCTGAAGGTACGGAGGTGCCGTTCCACTCACAGCTCCGTAGGCAAGCACCATGGTCTTGTAGCGGATGCGAGCTTCAACTGGAAGCCAGTGGAGAGAGCGGAGGAGCGGGGTGATGTGAGAGAACTTGGGAAGGTTGAACACCAGACGGGCTGCGGCGTTCTGGATGAGTTGTAGGGGTTTAATGGCACAGGCAGGGAGCCCAGCCAACAGCGAGTTGCAGTAATCCAGACGGGAGATGACAAGTGCCTGGATTAGGACCTGCGCCGCTTCCTGTGTGAGGCAGGGTCGTACTCTGCGAATGTTGTAGAGCATGAACCTACAGGAACGGGTCACCGCCTTGATGTTGGTTGAGAACGACAGGGTGTTGTCCAGGATCACGCCAAGGTTCTTAGCACTCTGGGAGGAGGACACAATGGAGTTGTCAACCGTGATGGCGAGATCATGGAACGGGCAGTCCTTCCCCGGGAGGAAGAGCAGCTCCGTCTTGCCGAGGTTCAGCTTGAGGTGGTGATCCGTCATCCACACTGATATGTCTGCCAGACATGCAGAGATGCGATTCGCCACCTGGTTATCAGAGGGGGGAAAGGAGAAGATTAATTGTGTGTCGTCTGCATAGCAATGATAGGAGAGACCATGTGAGGATATGACAGAGCCAAGTGACTTGGTGTATAGCGAGAATAGGAGAGGGCCTAGAACAGAGCCCTGGGGGACACCAGTGGTGAGAGCACGTGGTGCGGAGACAGATTCTCGCCACGCCACCTGGTAGGAGCGACCTGTCAGGTAGGACGCAATCCAAGCGTGAGCCGCGCCGGAGATGCCCAGCTCGGAGAGGGTGGAGAGGAGGATCTGATGGTTCACAGTATCAAAGGCAGCCGATAGGTCTAGAAGGATGAGAGCAGAGGAGAGAGAGTTAGCTTTAGCAGTGCGGAGCGCCTCCGTGACACAGAGAAGAGCAGTCTCAGTTGAATGACTAGTCTTGAAACCTGACTGATTTGGATCAAGAAGGTCATTCTGAGAGAGATAGCAGGAGAGCTGGCCAAGGACGGCACGTTCAAGAGTTTTGGAGAGAAAAGAAAGAAGGGATACTGGTCTGTAGTTGTTGACATCGGAGGGATCGAGTGTAGGTTTTTTCAGAAGGGGTGCAACTCTAGCTCTCTTGAAGACGGAAGGGACGTAGCCAGCGGTCAAGGATGAGTTGATGAGCGAGGTGAGGTAAGGGAGAAGGTCTCCGGAAATGGTCTGGAGAAGAGAGGAGGGGATAGGGTCAAGCGGGCAGGTTGTTGGGCGGCCGGCCGTCACAAGACGCGAGATTTCATCTGGAGAGAGAGGGGAGAAAGAGGTCAAAGCACAGGGTAGGGCAGTGTGAGCAGAACCAGCGGTGTCGTTTGACTTAGCAAACGAGGATCGGATGTCGTCGACCTTCTTTTCAAAATGGTTGACGAAGTCATCCGCAGAGAGGGAGGAGGGGGGAGGAGGGGGAGGAGGATTCAGGAGGGAGGAGAAGGTGGCAAAGAGCTTCCTAGGGTTAGAGGCAGATGCTTGGAATTTAGAGTGGTAGAAAGTGGCTTTAGCAGCAGAGACAGAAGAGGAGAATGTAGAGAGGAGGGAGTGAAAGGATGCCAGGTCCGCAGGGAGGCGAGTTTTCCTCCATTTCCGCTCGGCTGCCCGGAGCCCTGTTCTGTGAGCTCGCAATGAGTCGTCGAGCCACGGAGCAGGAGGGGAGGACCGAGCCGGCCTGGAGGATAGGGGACATAGAGAGTCAAAGGATGCAGAAAGGGAGGAGAGGAGGGTTGAGGAGGCAGAATCAGGAGATAGGTTGGAGAAGGTTTGAGCAGAGGGAAGAGATGATAGGATGGAAGAGGAGAGAGTAGCGGGGGAGAGAGAGCGAAGGTTGGGACGGCGCGATACCATCCGAGTAGGGGCAGTGTGGGAAGTGTTGGATGAGAGCGAGAGGGAAAAGGATACAAGGTAGTGGTCGGAGACTTGGAGGGGAGTTGCAATGAGATTAGTGGAAGAACAGCATCTAGTAAAGATGAGGTCAAGCGTATTGCCTGCCTTGTGAGTAGGGGGGGAAGGTGAGAGGGTGAGGTCAAAAGAGGAGAGGAGTGGAAAGAAGGAGGCAGAGAGGAATGAGTCAAAGGTAGACGTGGGGAGGTTAAAGTCACCCAGAACTGTGAGAGGTGAGCCATCCTCAGGAAAGGAACTTATCAGGGCGTCAAGCTCATTGATGAACTCTCCAAGGGAACCTGGAGGGCGATAAATGATAAGGATGTTGAGCTTGAAAGGGCTGGTAACTGTGACAGCATGGAATTCAAAGGAGGCGATAGACAGATGGGTCAGGGGAGAAAGAGAGAATGTCCACTTGGGAGAGATGAGGATCCCAGTGCCACCACCCCGCTGACCAGAAGCTCTCGGGGTGTGCGAGAACACGTGGGCAGACGAGGAGAGAGCAGTAGGAGTAGCAGTGTTATCAGTGGTAATCCATGTTTCCGTCAGTGCCAAGAAGTCGAGGGACTGGAGGGAAGCATAGGCTGAGATGAACTCTGCCTTGTTGGCCGCAGATCGGCAGTTCCAGAGGCTGCCGGAGACCTGGAACTCCACGTGGGTCGTGCGCGCTGGGACCACCAGGTTAGAGTAGCAGCGGCCACGCGGTGTGAAGCGTTTGTATGGTCTGTGCAGAGAGGAGAGAAGAGGGATAGACAGACACATAGTTGACAGGCTACAGAAGAGGCTACGCTAATGCAAAGGAGATTGGAATGACAATCTCGAAACTACACGTCTCAATATTCGAAACTACACGTCTCGAATGTTCAGAAAGTTAAGCTTACGTTGCAAAAAATCTTATTGACTAAAATGATATAGTACTGCTGGCTGGTGAAATAGGCTAGCTAGCAGTGGCTGCGTTGTTGACTTTGTTTGAAAGTGTAGCTGGCTAGGTAACCTCTAACTGGCTAGGTAACCTCGACAATTACTCTAGACTACACAATTATCTTGGATACAAAGACAGCAAAGACAACTATGTAGCTAGCTAACACTACGCTAATCAAGTCGTTCCGTTGTAATGTAATAGTTTCTACAGTGTTGCTATTCGGTAGGAGTTGGCTAGCTAGCAGTGTTAGCTAGCAGTGTTGACTAGGTAGGAGAACGGCAGCGCAGCGGACGAAAATAGCTGGCTAGCTAACCGATAATTACTCTAAACTACACAATTATCTTAGATACAAAGACAGCAAAGACAACTATGTAGCTAGCTAACACTACACTAATCAAGTCGTTCCGTTGTAATGTAATAGTTTATACAGTGCTGCTCTTCGGTGGCTAGCTGGCTAGCTGGCTAGCTAGCAGTGTTGACTACGTTACGTTAGAAGGACGAAAATAGCTGGCTAGCGAACCTCAATAATTACTCTAAACTACACAATTATCTTTGATACAAAGACGGCTATGTAGCTAGCTAAGATCAAACAAATCAAACCGTTGTACTGTAATGAAATGAAATGTAATACTACCTGTGGAGCGAAGCGGAATGCGGAATGCGACTACTCGCTCCAACCCGGAAGTGCTCTCAATGTTAACATATGTTTCCCATGCCAATAAAGCCCATTGAATTGAATTGAATTGAATTGAAAGAGAGAGAGAGAGAAGCTGGAGTAATTGTCACAGAGAGCTGCTTTCCTGAAGGAAGAGAGACAGATATAATTACATCCACCTCTCCTCTCTCCTCCTCTAATATCTTTCCTTGTGCTCTTCAACACTGCCTAGAGATTTTATTAATATTTAGTGGACATTTTAATATTTAGTGGACAATGAAAGCCTTTCCTCCCTCTTCTTATCTTCTACTCTCTCTACTTATTAGTTATCCCCTTCTCGCAATAATACATTTTCTCTCTACTTATTAGTTCTCCCTCTCTTCTCTGTTTAATATCTTCTCTCTCGACTTATTAGTTCTCCCTCTCTTCTCTGTTTAATATCTTATCTTTCTACTTATTAGTTCTCCCCCTCTTCTCTGTTTAATATCTTCTCTTTCTACTTATTAGTTATCCCCCTCTTCTCTGTTTAATATCATCTCTCTCTACTTATTAGTTCCCCCCCCTTTTCTCACTTTACTATCTTCTCTCTACTTATTAGTTCTCCCCCTTTTCTCGCTTTAATACCTTCTCTCTACTTATTAGTTCTCCCCCTCTTCTCTCTTTAATATCTTCTCTCTCTACTTATTAGTTCTCCCCCTCTTCTCTCTTTAATATCTTATCTTTCTACTTATTAGTTATCCCCCTCTTCTCTGTTTAATACTGTATCTTCTCTTTCTACTTATTAGTTCTCCCCCTCTTCTCTGTTTAATATCATCTCTCTCTACTTATTAGTTCTCCCCCTCTTCTCTGTTTAATAATGTCACGCCCTGATCTGTTTCACCTGTCCTTGTTATTGTCTCCACCCCCTCCAGGTTTCGCTGATTTTCCCCAGTGTATTTAGCCCTGTGTTCCCTGTCTCTCTGTGCCAGTTCGTCTTGTATGTTTCCAAGTCAACCAGCGTTTTCCCGTTCTCCTGCTTTTTGCATTCTCCTTTTTCTAGTCCTCCGGTTTTGACCGTTGCCTGTTTCTGGACTTTGTACCCGCCTGCCTGACCATTCTGCCTGCCTTGACCATGAGCCTTTTCTGCCACTCTGTACCTCCTGGACTCTGATCTGGTTTTGACCTTTTTGCCTGTCCACGACCATTCTCTTGCCTACTCCTTTGGATTATTAAACATTTGTAAGACTCCAACTAGCTGCCTCCTGTGTCTGCATTTGAGTCTCGCCTTAAATATAAATATCTTCTCTCTATTTATTAGGTCTCTCGCTCTTCTCTCTTTAATATCATCTCTCTACCTATTAGTTATCCCCCTCTTCTCTCTTTAATATCTTCTCTCTACTTATTAGTTATCCCCCTCTTCTCTCTTTAATATTGTCACGTTCCTGACCTGTTTTCTGTTGTTGTTGTATGTGTTTAGTTGGTCAGGGCGTGAGTTGGGGTGGGCATTCTATGTGTTGTGTTTCTATGTTGGGTTTATGTGTTGCCTGATATGGTTCTCAATTAGAGGCAGGTGTTTGACGTTTCCTCTGATTGAGAACCATATTAAGGTAGGCTGTTCTCACTGTTTGTTTGTGGGTGATTGCCTTCCGTGTCTGTGTATGTTGCACCACACGGGACTGTTTCGTTTTCGTTCGTGTTTGTAGTCTGTTCCTGTTCGTGCGTTCTTCGTGTTATTATGTAAGTTCGTTTGTTCAGGTCTGTTGACTTCGTTTATTGTTTTGTAGTTTGTTCAAGTGTTCATAGTGTTTCGTCTTGTTAATAAATCATTATGTCTACATACCTCGCTGCGTGTTGGTCCGATCCATGCTCCTCCTCGTCTGAGGAGGAGAACGAATATGACGATAGCCGTTACAAATATCTTCTCTCTCTACTTATTAGTTATCCCCCTCTTCTCTGTTTAATATCTTCTCTCTACTTATTAGTTCTCCCCCTCTTCTCCGTTTAACATCTTCTCTCTACTTATTAATTCTCCCCATATTCTCTCTTTTTCTATTCTCAACTTCTCCCCTCTTAATTTTTCTAATATTCTCCCTTCTCATACCTTCTCTGTCCTCATCTAAACTATGTTCCCTCTTTTCTTTTTTCTAATTTCCTTTTTTTATGATCCTCTTGTCCTCTCCTCTCTTCTAATCTAATTTTCTCTCATCTTCTGTTCTGTCTTTTCACATTTTCTCTCATCTTCTGTATGTATATCTTCTAAGTTCTATTCTCTTTTCCTCCACTCCCTCTATTCATGATCTTTAGATCTTTTCTTACAGATTCTCTTCTCTTATACAGTAGATAGACTGAGATTATTTTCTATTCTCTTCCCTGTTTTACAGATAGACTTTGTGCTCCTCCTGAGCCAAACCAATCATAATGTCTCCATCAGACTGAGTGCTCAACCAATAAGAGTGATTAGCAGACTCGGAGAGACAATCACAGCGACTCTAACATCTTGACGACCAATCAGACAACTGAGGAGGGTATAGAAGGACTATAACTGCCTGATTACCCAGTCACCCTGTCCCCTCTACACCCCTTTAGCTCCTTCTAGCCCCCCATCAACTCCCAGGCTCTGCCAGTAAGCTCCCTCTAACAGCCCCCAAAACACTTCTTCCACCATGACCAATAACAGCAGCTCCTCTGGCGTCTGGGAGAACTCTGATTGGTCAGAGTCAGCCCAGTGTCCGCCCTCGGTGAGTGGAGCCACCTTCCTCATCGTGGCCTACAGCACGGTGATCGCAGTAGGGTTGCTAGGCAATGTGGGCCTGGTTTTCATCATCGGGCGGCAGAAGGAACTGCATAATGTCACCAACATTCTAATCGCCAACCTGTCCTGCTCCGACATCTTGATGTGTGTGGTGTGTCTACCCGTCACCGTCATCTATACTCTGATGGACCGCTGGGTACTGGGGGAGGCACTCTGCAAGGTGAGAACACAAAGTCTTTTCTTCAAAAAAATCCTTGTTCAGAGTTCCTGTATCTTTGTTTGATAACCTTGCCGTGTTTGTTTGTGTCCATAATGTGCCTTTTTCTCCTCCCTCTCCCTCTCTTGTCCCTTATATATCTCCTCTCTTCCCCATCAGGTCACTCCGTTTGTACAGTGTGTGTCAGTGACGGTGTCTATTTTCTCCCTGGTGTTGATTGCGTTGGAGCGCCATCAGTTGATCCTGCACCCTACTGGCTGGTCCCCAGCAGCAGGCCACTCCTACCTGGCCGTAGGTCTCACCTGGTTGGTCGCCTGCTTCATATCACTCCCGTTCCTGTCCTACAACATTCTGACCGACAACCCCTTCCAGAACCTCACCCTGCCTGCCAACCCCTTCAGGTGAGTCAGTGTGTGTGTGTGTGTGTGTGTGTGTGTGTGTGTGTGTGTGTGTGTGTGTGTGTGTGTGTGTGTGTGTGTGTGTGTGTGTGTGTGTGTGTGTGTGTGTGTGTGTGTGTGTGTGTGTGTGTGTGTGTGTGTGTGTGTGTGTGTGTGTGTGTGTGTGTGTGTGTTCATAAATTCACTCTGGCTACCTACTCTGATTTCAGAGCACTCTCGTCTGAGTGTGCAAGTGATGAATTTACGAACGCTCGCTTTGTCTTTTATTCTCTCCCTTCCTCTCTCTCTCTCTCTCTCTCTCAATTCAATTCAATGTAAGGGCTTTATTGGCATGGGAAACATATGTTAACATTGCCAAACCAAGTGAAATAGATAATAAACAAAAGTGAAATAAACAATAAAAAAATGTACAGTAAACATTACACTCACAAAAGTCCCAGAAGAATAAAGACATTTCAAATGTCATTTTATGTGCAAATAGTTAAAGTACAAAAGGGAAAATAAATAAACATAAATATGGGTTGTATTTACAATGGTGTTTGTTATTCACTAGTTAATCTTGCTGCTGTGATTGCACACTGTGATATTTCACCATGTAGATATGGGAGTTTATCAAAATTGGGTTTGTTTTCGAATTCTTTGTGGGTCTGTGTAATCTGAGGGAAATATGTATCTCTAATATGGTCATACATTTGGCAGGAATTTAGGAAGTGCAGCTCAGTTTCCACCTAATTTTGTGGGTAGTGTGCACATAGCCTGTCTTTTCTTGAGAGCCAGGTCTGCCTACGGCGGCCTTTCTCAATAGCAAGGCTATTCTCACTGAGTCTGTACATAGTCAAAGCTTTCCTTAACTTTTTTAGGATAGGGGGCAGCATTTGAAATTTTGGATGAAAAGCGTGCCCAAAGTAAACTGCCTGCTACTCAGGCCCAGAAGCTAGGATATGCATATAATTGGTAGATTTGGATAGAAAACTCTCTAAAGTTTCCAAAACTGTTAAAATAATGTATGTGAGTATAACAGAACTGAAATGGCAGGCGAAAACCTGAGGAAAATCCATCCAGGAAGTGCTATTATTTTGAAATGGATGTTTTTCCATTGAAAGCCTATCCACCATATAAATGGTTAGGACCCAGATTGCGTTCCCTATGGCTTCCACTAGCTGCGAACAGTCTTTAGACATTGTTTCAGGCCTTTATTCTGAAAAATGAGGGAGAATGAGCAGTTTCAATGAGAGGCCAGTGGAAAGTCCCCAACCTGTTTGGTGCGCAATCCCGAAACACTTCAACTGTGAGAGACGGAATCTAAAACAAAAATCCAGAAAATCACATTGTATGATTTTTAAGTAATTAATTTGCATTTTATTGCATGACATAAGTATTTGATCACCTACCAACCAGTAAGAATTCCGGCTCTCACAGACCTGTTAGTTTTTCTTTAAGAAGCCCTCCTGTTCTCCACTCATTACCTGTATTAACAGCACCTATTTGAACTCGTTACCTGTATAAAAGACACCTGTCCACACACTCAAACAGACTCCAACCTCTCCACAATGGCCAAGACCAGAGAGCTGTGTAAGGACATCAGGGATAAAATTGTAGACCTGCACAAGGCTGGGATGGGCTACAGGACAATAGGCAAGCAGCTTGGTGAGAAGGCAACAACTGTTGGCGCAATTATTAGAAAATGGAAGAAGTTCAAGATGACGGTCAATCACCCTCGGTCTGGGGCTCCATGCAAGATCTCACCTCGTGGGGCATCAATGATCATGAGGAAGGTGAGGGATCAGCCCAGAACTACACGGCAGGACCTGGTCAATGACCTGAAGAGAGCTGGGACCACAGTCTCAAAGAAAACCATTAGTAACACACTACGCCGTCATGGATTAAAATCCTGCTCAAGCCAGCGCATGTCCAGGCCCGTCTGAAGTTTGCCAATGACCATCTGGATGATCCAGAGGAGGAATGGGAGAAGGTCATGTGGTCTGATGAGACAAAAATAGAGCTTTTTGGTCTAAACTCCACTCGCTGTGTTTGGAGGAAGAAGAAGGATGAGTACAACCCCAAGAACACCATCCCAACCGTGAAGCATGGGGGTGGAAACATCATTCTTTGGGGATGCTTTTCTGCAAAGGGGACAGGACGACTGCACCGTATTGAGGGGAGGATGGATGGGGCCATGTATCGCGAGATCTTGGCCAACAACCTCCTTCCCTCAGTAAGAGCATTGAAGATGGGTCGTGGCTGGGTCTTCCAGCATGACAACGACCCGAAACACACAGCCAGGGCAACTAAGGAGTGGCTCCGTAAGAAGCATCTCAAGGTCCTGGAGTGGCCTAGCCAGTCTCCAGACCTGAATCCAATAGAAAATCTTTGGAGGGAGCTGAAAGTACGTATTGCCCAGCGACAGCCCCGAAACCTGAAGGATCTGGAGAAGGTCTGTATGGAGGAGTGGGCCAAAATCCCTGCTGCAGTGTGTGCAAACCTGGTCAAGAACTACAGGAAACGTATGATCTCTGTAATTGCAAACAAAGGTTTCTGTACCAAATATTAAGTTCTGCTTTTCTGATGTATCAAATACTTATGTCATGCAATAAAATGCAAATTAATTACTTAAAAATCATACAATGTGATTTTCTGGATTTTTGATTCCGTCTCTCACAGTTGAAGTGTACCTATGATAAAAAATTACAGACCTCTACATGCTTTGTAAGTAGGAAAACCTGCAAAATCGGCAGTGTATCAAATAGTTGTTCTCCCCACTGTACACGTGTCTTATATAATTTTAAAGGTAATCTTGTTGTTAATCCCACCAAAGTGTCCGATTTCAAATATGCTTTTCAGCGAAAGCACTACAAACGATTATGTTAGGTCACCACCAAACCACAATAAGCACAGCCATTTTTCCAGCGAAAGATAGCTTTCACAAAAAGCAGAAATAGAGATAAAATTAATCACTAACCTTTGATTATCTTCATCAGATGACACTCATAGGACTTCATGTTACACAATACATGCATGTTTTTTTTGATAAAGTTCATATTTATAAAAAAATCTGAGTTTACATTGGCGCGTTACATTCACTAGTTCCAAAAACATCAGGTGATTTTGCATAGCCACATCATTTCAACAGAAATACTCATCATAAATGTAGATGATAATACAAGTTATACACATGGAATTATAGATATACCTCTCCTTAATGCAACCGCTGTGTCAGATTTTTTAAAAACTTTGCGGAAAAAACAAACCATGCAATAATCTGAGACGGCGCTCAGAACAATAGCCAAATTAGCCGCCATGTTGGAGTCAACAGAAATACGAAATTACATCATAAATATTCCCTTTAATTATCTTCATCAGAATGCAGTGCCAGGAATCTTATTTACACAATAAATCGTTGTTTTGTTCGATAATGTCCATTACTTATGTCCAATTAGCTAATTTTGCTAGCATGTGTACGTGTCCAAACGCTCGCGCAGATGCAGGCAAACGTTGGACGAAAACTTCAAAAAGTTATATTACAAGTCGAATAAACTGGTCAAACTTAGTAGAGAATAAATCTTCAGGATGTTGTTATCATCTATATCCAATAATTCTTCTCCGTCTCTATAAGTAATGGAACGCATGGCGATATCATGAGGAAAGTGCGTGACCAAGAACTGGCACTCTGCCAGACCACTGACTCAAACACCTCCCATCCGGTCCCACAACACAGCATACGCTTCATTCCACGTTCTACTGACTGTTGACATCTAGTGGAAGGCATAGGAAGTGCAAACAGATCCATATATTACAGGGAATTTAATAGGCGTACTCTATGAGTGGATACGTATGCCATTCGGCCTCATGAACGCTCCTGCAGCTTTTCAGCGGTATATGGAGGAGTGTTTGGAAGGGCTCCGGGATAACTTCTGCATTCCTTATCTGGACGACACGCTAGTTTTCAGTTAAACTTTCGACAGCCATGTGAATGATGTGCAAAATTTTTTGCAGCGTCTCAGAGAGTATGGCATTAAACTCAAACCCAGTAAGTGTGATCTCTTTAAACCCCAGGTCCGTTATTTGGGCAGAATAGTGTCTGCAGAGGGCAGCCGAGTTGACCCAGCCGATTTTGAAGCAGTAAGAGCATTGAAAAAAATCAGACCAGAGACTGTGGGTCAGCTCAGACAAATGCTTGGTTTACTCACTTACTACAGACAGTACATCAAAGACTTTTCTAGGAGGGCCAGCTGCCTGTATGACCTCCTGAAAGCAGATTCAGAGAAATTACCTGACCACCCACGGAAAACAAAAACAAAGAAAATAAGTCATGTGGTGCCCTCAAACAAGCCAATCCTGTGGACTGACCAGCATCAACAGGCACTTGAACAGCTGATTGAGTGTTTGCTTCACCCACCAGTCTTAGGTTTCCCTGATTTCACTCAGCCATTTGTTGTACACACTGATGTGTCACACCAAGGCTTGGGAGCAGTTCTTTATCAAAAGCAAGATGGGAAGCTTAGGGTCATTGCTTATGGCTCTCGAACCTTAACAGCAGCTGAGAAGAACTATCACTACCACTCGGGCAAGCTAGAATTTCTAGCTCTAAAATGGGCAATCACTGATAAGTTCCATGATTATTTGTACTATGCTCCGACCTTCACTGTATACAGCGATAACAACCCGCTCAGCTACATTCTGTCTACTGCAAAACTGAACGCAACCACTTCCAGGTAGGTTTCAGAATTGGCTGATTTCCACTTTACAATAAAGTACAGGCCAGGCAGAGAGAACGGTGATGCAGATGCGTTGTCAAGGATGCCACTGGATGTAGAGTCACTGATGAGAGAATGTTCTGAGGAGCTTCCACCAGACACCATTGCCGCCACGATACAAGCAGTTGAGGTACAGAAAGAGGCTGTTGTACCTTGGTCACTTTCAGCTGCAGCTATGTCAGTGTCAGCTGAAGGTGAGACAACCACTGCAACAACCAGCTCGATCCCAAAAGATGGGATAAGAGAAGCACAAGAATCTGATCCGGTCATCCGTCCTGTGCTCAATTTCAAACTGTCTGGTTCTAAACCGCCAGTTAACCTGTTTGGGCTGCAGGGGCAGTATTGAGTAGCCAGATAAAAGGTGCCCATTTCAAACGGCCTCGTACTCAATTCTTTCTCGTACAATATGCATATTATTATTACTATTGGATAGAAAACACTCTCTAGTTTCTAAAACCGTTTGAATTATATCTGTGAGTGAAACAGAACTCATTCTGCAGCAAACTTCCTGACAGGAAGTGGAAAGTCTGAAATTGAGGCTCTGTTCCAGGGGCTGCCTATTAAATCCCTTGTTATTTATTAGTTTAGATGCACTTCATACGTCTTCCACTAGATGTCGACAAGGAGTGAGAGAAGAAATGGACTGTGTAACTTGATCTGGACTCGAATTACAGCTCATGGAATGACGTATCCTCCATTTCCTGTTTTCAGGAAGGCGCGAAGAGAGACATGGATTTGCCTTCTGTTTAGCTGTCGTTATAGGCCACTACTATCTCCGGCTTTGATTTTATTTGATACATGTGACCATATCATCGTAAAGTATGTTTTTTCAATATAGTTTAATCAGATTATTGAAAATTTTTCGGGAGTTTTGCCGTGTTCCGTTCTCTGACTTTGTTGACGATGGAGCGATTCGTGCCACTTGGCTAGTGCGCTTCCTAAATCGAGAGGGAAAGTGTCCGTTCTAAATCCAAACAACGACTGTTCTGGACAAAGGACCCCTTGTCCAACATTCTGATGAAAGATCACCAAAAGTAAGAAACATTTTATGATGCTATTTCATATATCTGTCGTGCATGTGAACTAGTCGTCGGCGCCCAACGTTTGGGTACTCTAGCTATACCGAAGTGGATGTCGTAATGAAGTTATTTTTTAGAATTCTAACACTGCGATTTCATTAAGAACTAATGGATCTATCATTTCCTATACAACATGTATTTTTTAGTTATGTTTATGAATAGTCATTTGGTCAGAATATGTGTGTCATAAAAAGTGTCAGAAAAAAATCCAGACGTTGTGGGACAAAATAGCTACGTTAGCAGAATGTATAACCACTGATTTCAGCTCTAAATATGCACATTTTCGAACAAAACATAAGTGTATGTATAACCTGATGTTATAGGACTGTCATCTGATGAAGAATATCAAGGTTAGTCAAAAATTATATATCTTTTGCTTGTTTGTTACGATCGCTAACCTTTTGCTACTGGGAAATGGCATGTCTTTCTGGCTATTGTGGTAAGCTAATATAACGCTATATTTTGTTTTCGCTGTAAAACACTTAATAAATCGGAAATATTGTCTGGAATCACAAGATGCCTGTCTTTCATTTGCTGTACACTATGTATTTTTCAGAAATGTTTTATGATGAGTAATTAGGTATTTGACGTTGGTGTCTGTAATTATTCTGGCTGCTTTCGGTGCAATTTCTGATTGTAGCTGCAATGTAAACTATGATTTATACCTGAAATATGCACATTTTTCGAACAAAACATAGATTTATTGAATAACATGTTATAAGACTGTCATCTGATGAAGTTGTTTGTTGGTTAGTTTGGTTGGTTCTTGGTTAGTTAGGTTGGCTTTGTGCATGCTACCTGTGCTGTGAAAAATGTCTGTCCTTTTTTGTATTTGGTGGTGAGCTAACATAAATATACGTGCTGTTTTCGCTGTAAAACATTTTAAAAATCGGACATGTTGGCTGGATTCACAAGATGTGTACCTTTCATTTGCTGTATTGGACTTGTTAATGTGTGAAAGTTAAATATTTAAAAAATATATATTTTGAATTTCGCGCCCTGCACTTGAAGTGGCTGTTGTCATATTGTGGGCGGCCTCGGGCTTGCAGCCAGAAGAAGTTAATAAAGAGCAAAAGGAATTCAGTCCAAAGACAAAGTGCCTATTCAGAGAATGGAACAAATTGACAATAGACAGTGATGGCATTCTGTACAGAATCACTACAGCCCGCAAGCGGTTAGTTCTACCAGAGCAGTACAAAGGTAAAGTGATGGAAGAGTTGCACAATAACATGGGACACCAAGGTACTGACCGCACTGTATCACTAGTACGTGACCGCTTCTTTTGGCCATATATGCAATCTGACATCGAGCACTATGTGACTAAAACTTGTAGCTGTGTCAAGCAGAAAAAGCCAGCCCATGAAACAAGAGCTCCTCTGACAAACATTGTGACAACACAGCCATTTGAACTGGTATGTATAGACTTGCTTCATCTCGACAGATGCAAAGGGGGATATGAGTACATCCTCGTGATTGTTGATCATTTTACACGTTTCACTCAAGCCTACGCCACCACATCAAAGTC
The DNA here is from genome assembly GCF_016432855.1 of Salvelinus namaycush. Lineage (NCBI taxonomy): Eukaryota > Metazoa > Chordata > Actinopteri > Salmoniformes > Salmonidae > Salvelinus > Salvelinus namaycush. The sequence goes on along the minus strand of NC_052337.1, from coordinate 14,807,593 downwards.
AGGTAAAACTGCTGCAAATCTCATCTTCAATGACTTTGCCCTGAAGTTTGGGTTCCCATCCCGCATCCACCATGACCAAGGGGGAGAATTTGAAAATCAGTTGTTCCATCAGTTAAAGAAACTCAGTGGCATGGCGGGGTCCAGAACAACACCCTACCACCCGATGGGGAACGGTCAAGTGGAACGCATGAACAGAACATTGTTGCAAATGTTAAAGACACTAACTGAGACACAAAAGTCAAATTGGAAGGAGTCTCTGAACAAACTGGTTTATGCCCTTAACTGCACCCGTTGCGAAGTGACTGGCTATTCACCATTTTATCTTCTGTTTGGGAGATCACCCAGGCTTCCAGTTGATATGCTCTTTGGATTGTGCACAGAGGCAGGTTCCAGTAACCATCGAGACTACGTGGAGAACTGGAAACGAGGGATGGAAGAAGCATACGCCATTGCAAATGAAAATGCTCAGAAAGCCGCTGAAAGAAGTAAGAAGTACTATGACACTTAACTTCTTATGGCTGCAGCCCGAGGCCGCCCACAATATGACAACAGCCAGCTCAAGTGCAGGGCGCGAAATTCAAAATATATATTTTTTAAATATTTAACTTTCACACATTAACAAGTCCAATACAGCAAATGAAAGGTACACATCTTGTGAATCCAGCCAACATGTCCGATTTTTAAAATGTTTTACAGCGAAAACAGCACGTATATTTATGTTAGCTCACCACCAAATACAAAAAAGGACAGACATTTTTCACAGCACAGGTAGCATGCACAAAGCCAACCTAACTAACCAAGAACCAACCAAACTAACCAACAAACAACTTCATCAGATGACAGTCTTATAACATGTTATTCAATAAATCTATGTTTTGTTCGAAAAATGTGCATATTTCAGGTATAAATCATAGTTTACATTGCAGCTACAATCAGAAATTGCACCGAAAGCAGCCATAATAATTACAGACACCAACGTCAAATACCGAATTACTCATCATAAAACATTTCTGAAAAATACATAGTGTACAGCAAATGAAAGACAGGCATCTTGTGATTCCAGCCAATATTTCCGATTTATTAAGTGTTTTACAGCGAAAACACAATATAGCGTTATATTAGCTTACCACAATAGCCAGAAACACATGCCATTTCCCAGTAGCAAAAGGTTAGCGATCGTAACAAACCAGTAAAAGATATATAATTTTTGACTAACCTTGATATTCTTCATCAGATGACAGTCCTATAACATCAGGTTATACATACACTTATGTTTTGTTCGAAAATGTGCATATTTAGAGCTGAAATCAGTGGTTATACATTCTGCTAACGTAGCTACTATTTCCCACAACGTTCGGATATTTTTCTGACACTTTTTCTGACACACATATTCTGACCAAATAGCTATTCATAAACATAACTAAAAAATACATGTTGTATAGGAAATGATAGATCCATTAGTTCTTAATGAAATCGCAGTGTTAGAATTCTAAAAAATAACTTCATTACGACATCCAGCTTCGGTATAGCTAGAGTACCCAAAAGTTGGGCGCCGACGACTAGTTCACATGTACGACAGATATATGAAATAGCATCATAAAATGTTTCTTACTTTTGCTGATCTTTCATCAGAATGTTGGACAAGGGGTCCTTTGTCAAGAACAATCGTTGTTTGGATTTAGAACGTCCATTTTCCCTCTTGAATTAGCAAGCGCAATAGCCAAGTGGCGCGAATCTCTCCATCGTCAACAAAGTCAGAGAACGGAACACGGCAAAACTCCCGAAAAAATTTCAATAATCTGATTAAACTATATTGAAAAAACATACTTTACGATGATATGGTCACATGTATCAAATAAAATCAAAGCCGGAGATAGTAGTCGCCTATAACGGCAGCTAAACAGAAGGCAAATCCAGGTACCTCCTCGCGCTCTCCAGAAAGCAGGAAATGGGGGACACGTCATACAAAGAGCTTGTATTCCACTTCAGACCAAGATAAACACTAAATTTCTTCTCTCACCGCCTCTTGACATCCAGGGGAAGGTCTATGAAGTGCATGTATACTAATACGTATCATGCCCATTTATAGGCAGGAAGTAGAACAGAGCCTCGATTTCAGACTTTCCACTTCCTGGTCAGGAAGTTTGTGCCAAATGAGTTCTGTTTGACTCACAGATATAATTCAAACGGTTTTAGAAACTAGAGAGTGTTTTCTATCCAATAGTAATAATAATATGCATATTGTACGAGAAAGAATTGAGTACGAGGCCGTTTGAAATGGGCACCTTTTATCTGGCTACTCAATACTGCCCCTGCAGCCCAAACAGGTTAAGTTAGGAGTTCAGTGCTACAGCCTGGCGAGCGAGTTCTGATTAAAAACCTGACACCAAGAGGAGGACCAGGCAAACTCCGTAACTATTGGGAAGATACAATTCACACAGTAGTGAGACAAATGGGTTCAGGGTAGGGGGTAGGGGGTAGGGGACGCTCCAGGGTCCTGCACAGAAACCTGCTCATGTCCTGTGACCACTTACCTTTTGAGACACAACCAGAAATGACCAAAGATGACAAAAGTCAGAAAAAAAGGAGACATCAGCCTGCATCACATCCTCTAGATTCTGATGAAGACAGCGGGGATGAATATGACCTTCATCATGAGCCGCTACAGGTTCCCACATCTCCTACAGTACCTGAGGAGAGGAATGATGAACCAGCGAGAGAGTGGGAACACAGGCCCCCACCAGTGAAACAGACAGTTGCGGTGCCAGTCCCTGATACGCTACCAGCACAGCCTCTTGTTGAAAAGCGGCTGGAGGAGACAACAACAGTTCAAGACCTGCCTGCTGAGGAGATGAACTTGCCTGCTGAAAATCTGCCTGATGATCGTCCACCAAGTGCCTTTCCTTCATTAACTGATGCTGCTGAACCTGAGGAACCAGCCTACCAGCTGCCACAAAGAGAGAGACACCCTCCAAGACGTATCACCTATGATCAGCTTGGTATCCCTTCCTGCTACAGTATCCAGCCACAGCCACAGTTGTTCCCTGTCTACTCTGCACCAGGACTGGTTCCATGGCTGCCATCACTACAGCAATGTTACTTTCAGCCACCTTACATGTATGGGCTTCAGCAAACATGAGGCTACAGAGTTGACATGTTTGACCATGGACTACTGACTGATTTCACAGACTGTCACAAGAGACAATTTGCAGACTATGCATTTAGATCATTAAAATTGATGGACTGTTGATCAATAGTATGAGAAAGGACTGTTTATGTTATACAGCTGGTCAACAGATATGGACTGTGAATAACTTGTTAGTTATATTTGAACTGTGACCCTTGACCTCTGCTCAAGTACTACCTTACAGAAGAGGATTTTCTAGGTCCAGTGCATACAGACTGTTGAAGAAGACAATGTTGGTAATGTTGGGACAACATTTATTTTGTCGGGGAGAGTGTGACAGGTTAAAGGAAATACTAATAGCCTGTTATGCATTAAAAAGTATTAGTAAGTTCATAGTATGTGAGGATCTTAAAACATCTAAGGTTAAGAAGATCATGCATTCAGTACTAGTTGATAGAGATTGATAACATTTATATAATTGTGTTAAAATCCGTCAAGCGTACAATGGGTACGAATTGTGAGAGGAATGTGTAAACGTTATGTTGATTACTTTATTTTGTCGTGGGTAAAAGTGTTAATATGTGATCTACTAAATGCTCTTAATCTATGAGCCTGAGATCGATTGCTCTGGTCTCCACTGAAGGTCCCGGAGAAATTGCGGTCTTTTCTCATTGCACTAAAAGTTTCAATGAGTAAACAATACCGTACCACTCTCGTGATCATTTCTCCCCTTTTTCAGGTACGTTATTGATGATAAAAAAGAGTAATTTAAATGTAATAACTCGCTAACATGTCAAGAGTGTTTAAGGTGTGTCTTAGTAACATATTGAGAAGGTTAGTTAAGTTTGCAGAGAGTAATATGAGCCCTGCTCGGTTGCAGCAAAGAATAGCTTCATACTGAGAGTAGCTGCCATTTTATGTCGATTGTGAATGAACATGTGCGTTGTTAATAAGATATTTTGCGGTGTTATTTGTATAATGGTTTTTCAAACACTTTATTGCCTGTTGATAAATTGAGTTATGGTTTACTGAGTTAAAGCTTTGTGCTTGACAGTTATATTGAAATTAGTATCTGTTTCAGTGAATTACAGTGTATACTGTTGTGACTTGAATAAGCCTTGTACCCTACAAACCTATCTATTTCCTGTAGATCTGTTGTTCTGTAATGTCTTACTTTTGTAAAATGATTGCACTAAAAGTTTCAATGAGTAAACAATTCCGTACCACTCTCGTGATCATTTCTCCCCTTTTTCAGGGGCGTAACAATGACTTTAACATCGACCACTCTCAGAATTCTCACTTCCTGTTTGGATTTTTTCTCAGGTTTTTGCCTGCCATATGAGTTCTGGTATACTCACAGACATAATTCAAACAGTTTTAGAAACTTCAGAGTGTTTTCTATCCAATAATAATAATAATATGCATATATTAGTAACTGGGACTGAGGAGCAGGCCGTTTACTATGGGCACCTTTCATCCAAGCTACTCAATACTGCCCCCTGCAGCCATAAGAAGTTAAAACAACCTGAGGATTGATTATAAACATCGTTTGACATGTTTCTACGAACTTTACGGATATTATTGGGAATTTCCGTCTGCCTCTTGTGACCGCATTTGAGCCATTGGATTACTGAACAAAACGCGCCAACAAAATTGAGGTTTTTGGATATAAAAAGGGACTTTATCGAACAAAATGAACATTTATTGTGTAACTGGGAGTCTTGTGAGTGCAACCATATGAAGATCATCAAAGGTAAGTGATTAATTTTATTGCTATTTCTGACTTCCGTGACTAATCTACTTGGCTGCTAACTGTTTGTAATGTTTTGTGTGCTGAGCGCTGTCCTCAGATAATCGCATGGCTTGCTTTCGCCGTAAAGCCTTTTTGAAATCTGACACGGCGGCTGGATTAACAACAAGTTAAGCTTTATTTTGATGTATTGCACTTGTGATTTCATGAAAGTTAAATATTTATAGTAATTTAATTTTAATTTGGCGCTCTGCAATTTCACCAGAAGTTGTCGAGGTGGGACGCTACGTTTGGTCTCACTCTCTCTCTCTCTCTCCCTCTCTCTTGCTCTCTTTCACTCTCATTCTTTCCCTCCCTCTCTCTTGCTCTCCTTCTCTCCCACTCTCTCTCGCTCGCTCCCTCCCTCTCTCTCTCGCTCGCTCCCTCCCACTCTCTCACTCTCTCTCCTCAGAGACCATGTGATCTGTTTGGAGAAATGGCCGACTGAAAGACACCGTCTGGCCTACACCACCTCCCTGCTGCTGTTCCAGTACTGCCTCCCTCTACTACTAGTGCTGCTCTGCTACCTCCGCATATTCCTACGCCTACGTCGACGCAGGTGACACACACACATGCATGCACACACACATGCACACTCACGCCAGCACACAAGCACACACACACATGCACTCATGCATGCTCGCAAGCACAGACAGACACAAGACAGTCAAAGAATTGTCAGTGAAAAGTCAATAATAGTATGCCTACTCAGACGCAGGTAATACATCAGGACAGGAGTCAATGAATGGTAGTCAATGAGTGACCAATGATGAATAGGTGAATAAAAGAAATGAATGCGTGGAGTAATAGTCCAAGGATCATCAAAGAGGATAGACAATGAACAGTTAATGAGTAAATAGAAATGTTCATGAAATTAGTAAGTACCTGGTAAAGTATGGTTAAATCCCATCCATTTAGTCCGTTCCGGTTGCCACCCATTGATCAAACAAAATTACAACAACAGTTACACAAAGAACAAATAAACAGACAAAGAAAACAGAAACAAAAGTAACTGGAAAAGTGTGGAATACTGTAAGTCCCATCTAAAGTCCTTTCCTGTGTTTTTCCCATCCAGGGACGTGGTGGAGCGGAGCCGGAAGGCCCGAGGAGCCCAGAGGATCAATGCTATGTTGGCGGCCATCGTTGCCGCCTTCGCCCTCTGCTGGCTGCCTCTCAACGTGTTCAACACGATATTCGACTGGGACCACCAGGCGCTGCCCGCCTGCCAGCATGATGCTGTGTTCTCCGCCTGCCACCTCACCGCCATGGCCTCCACCTGTGTCAATCCTGTGGTGAGTGTAGTGGAGTTTAGTTTAGGTTATTAGTATCCACATTAGCTCCTGCACATGCAGCAGCAACTCTTCCTGGGGTCCACATAAAACGTACAAATACATGACAAAGTGCAGAACAGTTATAGACAAGGACATGAAATAGAATTAATAATAATAATAACAAATAAACATAAACAAATAAAATAAATAAGAGTTATAAATTGGATAGACACTAAGAGAGAACAAAAATATTATTTACACACTATTCTTATATACATATTCATATTATTACACAGTGGGGCAAAAAAGTATTTAGTCAGCCACCAATTGTGCAAGTTCTCCCACTTAAAAAGATGAGAGAGGCCTGTAATTTTCATCATAGGTACACTTCAACTATGACAGACAAAATTAGAAAAAAAAATACAGAAAATCACATTGTAGGATTTTTAATGAATTTATTTGCAAATTATGGTGGAAAATAAGTATTTGGTCAATAACAAAAGTTTATCTCAATACTTTGTTATATACCCTTTGTTGGCAATGACAGAGGTCAAACGTTTTCTGTAAGTCTTCACAAGGTTTTCACACACTGTTGCTGGTATTTTGGCCCATTCCTCCATGCAGATCTCCTCTAGAGCAGTGATGTTTTGGGGCTGTTGCTGGGCCACACGGACTTTCAACCCCCTCCAAAGATTTTCTATGGGGTTGGGATCTGGAGACTGGCTAGGCCACTCCAGGACCTTGAAATGCTTCTTACGAAGCCACTCCTTCGTTGCCTGGGCGGTGTGTTTGGGATCATTGTCATGCTGAAAGACCCAGCCACGTTTCATCTTCAATGCCCTTGCTGATGGAAGGAGGTTTTCACTCAAAATCTCACGATACATGGCCCCATTCATTCTTTCCTTTACACGGATCAGTCGTCCTGGTCCCTTTGCAGAAAAACAGCCCCAAAGCATGATGTTTCCACCCCCATGCTTCACAGTAGGTATGGTGTTCTTTGGATGCAACTCAGCATTCTTTGTCCTCCAAACACGACGAGTTGAGTTTTTACCAAAAAGTTCTATTTTGGTTTCATCTGACCATATGACATTCTCCCAATCTTCTTCTGGATCATCCAAATGCTCTCTAGCAAACTTCAGACGGGCCTGGACATGTACTGGCTTAAGCAGGGGGACACGTCTGGCACTGCAGGATTTGAGTCCCTGGCGGCGTAGTGTGTTACTGATGGTAGGCTTTGTTACTTTGGTCCCAGCTCTCTGCAGGTCATTCATTAGGTCCCCCCGTGTGGTTCTGGGATTTTTGCTCACCGTTCTTGTGATCATTTTGACCCCACGGGGTGAGATCTTGCTTGGAGCCCCAGATTGAGGGAGATTATCAGTGGTCTTATATGTCTTCCATTTCCTAATAATTGCTCCCACAGTTGATTTCTTCAAACCAAGCTGCTTACCTATTGCAGATTCAGTCTTCCCAGCCTGGTGCAGGTCTACAATTTTGTTTCTGGTGTCCTTTGACAGCTCTTTGGTCTTGGCCATAGTGGAGTTTGGAGTGTGACTGTTTGAGGTTGTAGACAGGTGTCTTTTATACTGATAACAAGTTCAAACAGGTGCCATTAATACAGGTAACGAGTGGAGGACAGAGGAGCCTCTTAAAGAAGAAGTTACAGGTCTGTGAGAGCCAGAAATCTTGCTTGTTTGTAGGTGACCAAATACTTATTTTCCACCATAATTTGCAAATAAATTCATTAAAAATCCTACAATGTGATTTTCTGTATTTTTTTTTCTAATTTTGTCTGTCATAGTTGAAGTGTACCTATGATGAAAATTACAGGCCTCTCTCATGTTTTTAAGTGGGAGAACTTGCACAATTGGTGGCTGACTAAATACTTTTTTTGCCCCACTGTATACAGTTAAATGAGATATTTAGAAAGAGGAGAGGCTCTGTGAAACAATATGTTGTTTTTTTTATCAATTTTTTAAAGCTAAATGTGCTATTTGCCTGAGTAACGTCTGGTGGCAGAGCATTCCACGATGACATGGCTTTATACTGAGCGATGCATTAAATCTGTTTTGGGTTTGGGTACAGTGAAGAAACCCATAGTAGTGTGTCTGGTGGGTTATGTACAGTACCAGTCAAAGGTTTGGACACACCTACTCATTCAAGGGTTTTTCTTTATTTTTACTATTTTCTACATTGTGGAATAGTAGTGAAGACATCAAACATTTGAAATAACACATATGGAATCATGTAGTACCCCAAAAAATGGTTAAACAAATCAAAATATATTTTTTTATTTGAGATTCTTCAAAGTAGCCACCGTTTGCCTTGATGACAGCGTTGCACACTCTTAGCATTCTCTCAACCAGCTTCATTGAGTAGTCGACTGGAATGCATTTCAATTAACAGGTGTGCCTTGTTAAAAGTTAATTTGTGGAATTTCTTTCCTTCTTAATGTGTTTCAGCCTATCAGTTGTGTTGTGACAAGGTAGGGGTGGTATACAGAAGGTAGCCCCTTTTGGTAAAAGAACAAGTCCATATTATGGCAAGAACAGCTCAAATAAGCATAGAGAAACAACAGTCCATCATTACTTTAAGACATGAAGGTCAGTCAATGCGGAAAATGTCATGAACTTTGAAAGTTTCTTAAAGTGCAGTCGCAAAAAGCATCAAGCGCTATGATGAAACTGGCTGTCATGAGGACAGTCACAGGAAAGGAAGACCCAGAGTTACCTCTGTTGCAGAGGATAAGTTCATTAGAGTTAACTGCACCTCAGATTGCAGCCCAAATAAATGCTTCACAGAGTTCAAGTAACAGACACATCTCAAAATCAACTGTTTAGAGGAGACTGTGTGAGTCAGGCCTTCATGGTCAAATTTCTGCAAAGAAACCACTACTAAAGGACACCAATAATAAGAAGAAATTTGCTTCGGCCAAGAAACACGAGCAAAGAACATTAGACCAGTGGAAATCTGTCCTTTGGTCACATGACTCCAAGTTTGAGATTTTTGGTTCCAACCTCCGTGTCAAAGTAGGTGAACGGATGATCTCTGCATGTGTGGTTGCCACCGTGAAGCATGGAGGAGGAGGTGTAATGGTGTGGGGGGGCTTTGCTGGTGACACTGTCAGTGAGTTATTTTGAATTCAAGACACACTTAACCAGTATGGCTACCACAGCATTCTACAGCAATACGCCATCCCATCTGGTTTGCGCTTAGTGGGACTATCATTTGTTTTTCAACAGGACAATTACCCAAAACACAGCTCCAGGCTGTGTAAGGGCTATTTAACCAAGAAGGAGAGTGATGGAGTGCTGCATCAGATGGCCTGGCCTCCACATTTACCCGACCTCAACCCAATTGAGATGGTTTGGGATGAGTTGGACCGCAGCCAGCAAGTGCTCAGCATATGTGGGAACTCCTACAAGACTGTTGGAAAAGCATTCCTCATGAAGCTGGTTGAGAGAATGCCAAGAGTGTGCAAAGCTGTCATCAAGGGGAAGGGTGGCTACTTTGAAGAATATAAAATATATTTTGATTTGTTTAACACTTTTTTAGTTACTACATGATTCCATGTGTTATTTCATAGCTTTGATGTCTTCACTATTATTATACAATGTAGAAAATAGTAAAGAATTAAGAAAAACCCTTGAATGAGTACGTGTGTCCAAAATGTTGACTGGTACTGTATGTCTGTTTGAAGTGAATGCAAATAGATTATACAAGTGGTTAGGCATTTTCAACACAAAAACGTGTCTTAAAAAGACTAGAAGAGAAGCAGTAATTTTGTCCTCAACCATGAGACTTTCATGCATGTTGTTGATGTTAGTTCTATGTTTGCAGTTCAGGGTAAGGCGTGCTGCTTTGTTTTGAGACAGCTGCAGCTTTGCTAGGTCTGTCTTTGCTACACCTGACTATATTACCAGACAGTAATCAAGATGGGACAAGATCAAAGCCTGAACAACGAGTACAGTTGATCTTTGTGTCAAAAACGCAGAAAGCAGAACAACGCAGACATACCTCTCATCATCTTCACAACAACTTTGTCAATATGACGTGACCATGATAACTGACCATCCAATGTTACTGCTAGAAGTTCTTCAACTTGTTCATTGGTCACACTCAATGGAGTGCTGGGCTCTCTGGGTGAGGTGATAGTCTCTCTGGGCGGAGTGCTGGACTCTGGGTGGAGTGTGGGAGTCTCTGGGTGGAGAGCTGGGCTCTCTGGGCAGAGTGCTGGACTCTCTGGGTGGAGTGTGGGAGTCTCTGGGTGGAGAGCTGGGCTCTCTGGGTGGAGAGCTGGGCTCTCTGGGCGGAGTGCTGGACTCTCTGGGTGGAGTGCGGGAGTCTCTGGGTGGAGAGCTGGGCTCTCTGGGCGGAGTGCTGGACTCTCTGGGTGGAGTGTGGGAGTCTCTGGGTGGAGAGCTGGGCTCTCTGGGCGGAGTGCTGGACTCTCTGGGTGGAGTGTGGGAGTCTCTGGGTGGAGAGCTGGGCTCTCTGGGCGGAGTGCTGGACTCTCTGGGTGGAGTGTGGGAGTCTCTGGGTGGAGAGCTGGGCTCTCTGGGTTATGTGAGGGTCTCTCTGGGCGGAGTGCTGACTTCTCTTGGTGGAGGGCTCTCTGGGTGGAGTGCTGGGCTCTCTGGGTTATGTGAGGGTCTCTCTGGGCGGAGTGCTGACTTCTCTTGGTGGAGGGCTCTCTGGGTGTGATGTTCTTATTTGCTGGCTTCCCATAGGCCGGATGCTCTTAGTCTTTCTTCGCATATTGGCCATGTACTTTAGCACCTTTGCTAAGACGTTTGCACACCACCAATTTAGATGGACATGGTCTTGCATGAGGTGAGGGTGGATGTCTTTGTGGTGTGCCAAAAAGATGTTAGATCTTAGTGCACGTTTTCTTGAGAGCTCTGAGTTTGTTTTCTAAAATAATATTGAATGGCACATCGCAGCGCGGGAGAAGAGATGAAATTATAATTATTGCAGATGGGTATCTCTCTGTGGCCATATTGGCTATTTCTTCCATAGCTGGGGCCACACGTCCTCTCATGTTCTTTAGGTCGTTCGTTCCAGTGTGGATTTTTATTGTCTTCGCTCCTATTAAACTGTCCTCTGAAATTATTTTGAGGGCACTCTAGGGTGTGGGGCACCATATTTTTCTCACCTCCATATCAGGTAGTAGTTCTCTTCCCATAGATGCTTCCGTTGTAGTCACAGAGAATGACTCCATTCCCAGGTTGTTCTTGGAGCGTTGGTGGGAGTGTTGGTTGAGCTAGCAGAGGTGGTAGGGAGGTTGTTATTTGTTGGAGATGGATCTGAGGGGGGACGGTTGGTGTTGGGTGGAGAGGGATCTCCTGGAGAGCTGGTGGGGATGAGTGTGTGGAGCACAGTGGGAGGTGGGCTGGGGTTTGTGACCCTGGCTAGCTGCTCCTTCAGAGCCCGTATGGTGTCCCCTTTTCTTCAGGTCCTTTTTTACTTCTAAAAGCTCTTTTCTCATCTCCTTGATCTCCTCTACTTTTCTCATTGTCACTGTCTTCATTTTTTATAATTTTTATTTCACCTTTATTTAACCAGGTAGGCTAGTTGGGAACAAGTTCTCATTTGCAACTGCAACCTGGCCAAGATAAAGCAAAGCAGTTCGACACATACAACAACACAGAGTTACACATGGAATAAACAAACATACAATCAATATTACAGTAGGAAAATCTATATACAGCATGTGCAAATGAGGTAGGATAAGAGAGGTAAGGCAATAAATAGGCCATGGTGGCAAAGTAATTACAATATAGCAATTAAACACTGGATGTGCAGAGGATGAATGTGCAAGTTGAGATACTGGGGCGCAAAGGAGCAAAATAAATAAATACAGTATGGGGATGAGGTAGATTGGATGGGCTATTTACAGATGAGCTATGTACAGGTGCAGTGATCTGTGAGCTGCTCTGACAGCTGGTGCTTAAAGCTAGTGAGGGAGGTAAGAGTCTCCAGCTTCAGAGATTTTTGCAGTTCGTTCCAGTCATTGGCAGCAGAGAACTGGAAGGAGAAGCGGCCAAAGGAAGAATTGGCTTTGGGGATGACCAGTGAGATATACCTGCTGGAGCGCGTGCTACGGGTGGGTGCTGCTATGGTGACCAGTGAGCTGAGATAAGGCGGGGCTTTACCTAGCAGAGACTTGTAGATAATCTGGAGCCAGTGGGTTTGGCGACGAGTATGAAGCGAGGGCCAGCCAACGAGAGCATACAGGTCGCAGAGGTGGGTAGTATATGGGGCTTTGGTGACAAAACGGATGGTACTGTGATAGACTGCATCCAATTTGTTGAGTAGAGTGTTGGAGGCTATTTTGTAAATGACATCGCCGAAGTCGAGGATCGGTAGGATGGTCAGTTTTACGAGTGTATGTTTGGCAGCATGAGTGAAGGATGCTTTGCTGCGAAATAGGAAGCCGATTCTAGATTTCATTTTGGATTGGAGATGTTTAATGTGAGTCTGGAAGGAGAGTTTACAGTCTAACCAGACACCTAGGTATTTGTAGTTGTCCACATATTCTAAGTCAGAACCATCCAGAGTAGTGATGCTGGACGGGCGAGCAGGTGCGGGCAGTGATAGGTTGAAGAGCATGCATTTAGTTTCACTTGCATTTAAGAGCAGTTGGAGGCCACGGAAGGAGAGTTGTATGTCATTGAAGCTCATCTGGAGGTTAGTTAACACAGTGTCCAACGAAGGGCCAGAGGTATACAGAATGGTGTCGTCTGCGTAGAGGTGGATCAAAGAATCACCAGCAGCGAGAGCGACATCATTGATGTATACAGAGAAGAGAGTCGGCCCGAGAATTGAACCCTGTGGCACCCCCATAGAGACTTCCAGAGGTCCGGACAACAGGCCCTCCGATTTGACATACTGAACTCTATCGGAGAAGTAGTTGGTGAACCAAGCGAGGCAATCATTTGAGAATCCAAGGCTGTTGAGTCTGCCAATAAGAATGTTGTGATTGACAGAGTCGAAAGCCTTAGCCAGGTCGATGAATACGGCTGCACAGTAATGTCTCTTATCGATGGCAGTTATGATATCGTTTAGGACCTTGAGCGTGGCTGAGGTGCATCCATGACCAGAAATACTCATCATAAATGTAGATGATAATACAAGTTATACACATGGAATTATAGATATACCTCTCCTTAATGCAACCGCTGTGTCAGATTTCAAAAAAACTTTACGGAAAAAGCAAACCATGCTATAATCTGAGACGGAGCTCAGAACAATAGTAAAATTAGCCGCCATGTTGGAGTCAACAGAGACCAGAAAATACATGATAAATGTTTCCTTACCTTTGATGAACTTCATCAGAATGCAGTCCTAGGAATCCCAGGTCCACAATAAATGCTTGATTTGTTCGATAATGTCCGTTATTTATGTCCAATTAGCTACTTTGGTTAGCGCGTTTGGTAAACAATTCCAAAGTCACAAAGCACGTCCACTATAACGTGACGAAATGTCCAGAAGTTCCATAACAGTCAGTAGAAACATGTCAAACGATGTATTGAATCAATCTTAAGAATGTTGTTAACATACATCTTGAATAACGTTCCAACCGGAGAATTACATTGACTTCAGTTGAGCGATGGAACGGAGCTGCCTCCCACGTGAACGCGCGTGGTCAAAGCGTGGTCACCTCATTGCTTTGGTTACTCATTCCTGTCTCCTTCGGCCCCCCTTCACAGCAGAGTCGTCAGACAAAGTTCTATTGACTGTTGACATCTAGTGGAAGCCGTAGGAAGTGAAAACTCATCCATATCTCGCTGTAATTTCAATGAGAGCTTGGTTGAAAAACTACCAGCCTCAGAAAAATTCCAAACAGGAAGTGGAGCTTCTCAGGTTTTTGCCTGCCATATGAGTTCTGTTATACTCACAGACATAATTCATTATGTATTATCATATATTAGCAACTATGACTGAGGAGCAGGCCGTTTACTCTGGGCACCTCTGTGCACCTTTCATCCAAGCTACTCAATACTGCCCCGGCAGCCATAAGAAGTTAACTTGGTTTTCAAAGACCTTAGAAAGGCAGGGTAGAATAGATATAGGTCTGTAGCAGTTTGGGTCTAGAGTGTCTCCCCCTTTGAAGAGGGGGATGACCGCGGCAGCTTTCCAATCTTTGGAAATCTCAGACGATACGAAAGAGAGGTTGAACAGGCTAGTAATAGGGGTTGCAACAATTTTGGCAGATAATTTTAGAAAGAGAGGGTCCAGATTGTCTAGCCCGGCTGATTTGTAGGGGTCCAGATTTTGCAGCTCTTTCAGAACTATCTGGATTTGGGTAAAGGAGAAATGGTGGGGGCTTTGGCGGGTTGCTGTGGAGGGTGCCGGGCAGTTGACCGGGGTAGGGGTAGCCAGGTGGAAAGCATGGCCAGCCGTAGAGAAATGCTTATTGAAATTCTCAATTATTGTGGATTTATCGGTAGTGACAGTGTTTCCTAGCCTCAGTGCAGTGGGCAGCTGGGAGGAGGTGCTCTTATTCTCCATGGACTTTACAGTGTTCCAGAACTTTTTTGAGTTTGTACTACAGGATGCAAATTTCTGTTTGAAAAAGCTAGCCTTAGCTTTCCTAACTACCTGTGTATATTGGTTCCTAACTTCCCTGAAAAGTTGAATTTCACGGGGGCTATTCGATGCTAATGCAGAACACCACAGGATGTTTTTGTGCTGGTCAAGGGCAGACAGGTCTGGAGTGAACCAAGGGCTATATCTATTCCTGGTTCTATATTTTTTGAATGGAGCATGCTTATTTAAGATGGTGAGGAAGGCACTTTTAAAGAATAACCAGGCATCCTCTAATGACGGGATGAGGTCAATGTCATTCCAGGATACCCTGCCAGGTCGATTAGAAAGGCCTGTTCGCTGAAGTGTTTTAGGGAGCGTTTGACAGTGATGAGGGGTGGTCGTTTGACCGCAGACCCATTACGGATGCAGACAATGAGGCAGTGATCGCTGAGATCTTGGTTGAAAACAGCAGAGGTGTATTTGGAGGGCGAGTTAGTTAGGATGATATATCTATAAGGGTGCCCGTGTTTCCGGATTTGGGGTTGTACCTGGCAGGTTCATAGATAATTTGTGTGAGATTGAGGGCATCAAGCTTAGATTGTAGGATGGCCGGGGTGTTAAGCATGTCCCAGTTTAGGTCACCTAGCAGCACGAGCTCAGAAGATAGATGGGGGCAATCAGTTCACATATGGTGTCCAGGGCACAGCTGGTGGCAGAGGGTGGTCTATAACAAGTGGCAACGGTGAGAGACTTGTTTCTGGAAAGGTGAATTTTTAGAAGTAGAAGCTCGAATTGTTTTGGTACAGACCTGGATAGTAAGATAGAACTCTGCAGGCTATCTTTGTAGTAGATTGCAACACCGCCCCCTTTGGCAGTTCTATCTTGGCGGAAAATGTTGTAGACACGGCTAAGACATCCGGGTTGGCAGAGTGTGCTAAAGCAGTGAATAAAACAAACTTAGGGAGGAGGCTTCTAATTTTAACATGCATGAAACCAAGGCTTTTACGGTAACAGAAGTCAACAAATGAGAGCACCTGGGGAGTAGGAGTGGAGCTAGGCACTGCAGTGCCTGGATTAACCTCTACATCACCAGAGGAACAGAGGGGGAGTAGGATAAGGGTACGGCTAAAGGCTATAAGAACTGGCAGTCTAGCACGTTCGGAACAGAGAGTAAAGGGAGCAGGTTTCTGGGCACGATAGCATAGATTCAAGGCATAATGTACAGACAAAGGTATGGTAGGAAGAGAGTACATGGGAGGTAAACCTAGGCATTGAGTAATGATGAGAGAGATATAGTCTCTAGAGACGTTTAAACCAGGTGATGTCATCGCATATGTGGGAGGTGGAACAACATGGTTGGTTAAGGCATATTGAGCAGGGCTAGAGGCTCTACAGTGAAATAAGACAGTAATCACTAACCAAGACAGTAATGGACAAGGCATATTGATATTAGGGAGAGGCATGCGTAGCCAAGTGATCGTATGGGTCCAATGGGTGGTTGGGCTGGCTGGGGACATGGCGATTCAGACAGTTAGCAGGCCGGGGCTAGCAAGCTAGCATAAGGGCCTTAGATGGACGTCGCGATGGGGGAAAGTCTGTTTTTGCCTCCTCGTGCGGTGACGTCGATAGACCAGTCGTGGAATTAGTAGGGTTCCAAATAGCAGAGGGGTCCAAGTCCAACTGGCAAAATGGGTATAGTGGTCCAAGAAACTGGCCGATGGATCAGCTAACAGTCCAATATACTCTAGATAGCTAGCAGGCCGCGGTTAGCAGAATGGGCATTCAGGGGTCGTTGCCCCTGAGGGGCCTGTTGGGATCCTCGGGCAGATTATGTCGGTATTCCAGTCGTGAAGGATCGGCGGGGTTCCGGAGCCCTAGCCGGGAGATGGGTCTAGCATGGGCTAGCTCCAGGCCAGTTGGTGCTAGCTCCGGGACGGAAATGTTAGCCAGGAGTAGTCAACCCGGGTTGCGGTTAGCTAGCTGTGATGATCCAGATGAAAAGGTTCAGAGTTTGCGGTAGGAATCCGGGGATATGGAGCGAAAAATAGGTCCAGTATGCTCTTGTATGAAACGCGTTGTACGAACTGGCGAGAGCTTTCCGAGCTAAAGGTTAGCTGATGACCGCTAGCAGTGGTTAGCTGACTGATAGCTGGTAGCTAGTTAGCTAGCTAGCTTCAGTTGAGGTATTCCAGTTCGGAGGTAAATAGAAATACTTAAGGAAAAAAAACAGATCCACACCACATTGGGTGAGGCGGGTTGCAGGAGAGTATTTTGAAGTTGAGGTTTAGGAAAAATATTAAAAAGAATGCGAAGAGAAAGATATAAAAAGATATATACATGGGACGAGACAAAGACAAATATGTCTGACTGCTACGCCATCTTGGATTTTTTTAAATGTATTATTTTTTATTTTTTTCAGAGTTCTTCTGTCATTTCCTTTCTTTCTCTCTGATGTCAGATTTTCTATCAACCGTCTGTGTTCATTCTTCACGTGGCAGAGTTGGTCACTCAGCTGCTCCATCTCTACGTCAGTGCTGGTCCAGGACTTGAGAGAGCTGGTCCAGGACTTGATCTTTTAACTCTACGAGTTCTGAGTCTAGCTGGGAGAGGCTGCCTCTCATCTGCACCACAATGAAATTGGGTTTAGGTGATGATTTGGCCATTTCTTTGACCATGTCCTCTCTGTCTTTGTTCACTGTCTTTGTTCATTGGGTTCATTGGAACTTGCTTGTGATGTTGTAATGTTGATCAGGTACTGGTCATTTTTTCCCTCTGCTTCCACCACAGATTTGAGTGTAAAAAATCTGTCTACAAAGGTGTGGAGCGCAACTTCATCATTCGCTCCCTTGAACCAATACTGTCCCATTCAGGTATATGTTTATTGTGAGGTACCTGATCTCGCTTTCTTTCTCCTGGTCCTCCAAAATCTGAATCTGCCATCCCTTTTCCAATGCCCCTTTTTGTTATGTATTTTTAGTGTCTACATAGGGCAGAGTGCCATGTCGTTGGGCAACAGGTGAAACACAGGAGGTTAGTTCATGTGTTTTGCAAATGCACATAGTGACCAAGTAATGTATCTGGGCTGTCCCTTTATTGCTTCAGTTTGTGGCACCTTTTGGAATGTCCTGATGTCACAGATGGTGGATAGACAAACGGGCGTGGTGAGACTTCTACTGCTGCTGAAGTTTCCGTTGCTACTGCTCTTGCTATAGATCCAGTCGGTATTAGACAAACCTGCACGCCTGTGGGGAAAACAACCTGTAGTTACCTCATTGGCTCACAGCAAAAACTTGACCTTTTTCAAATACAATTTTCTTGTTGTCTGCTTGTTTAAGTCGATTACAAAACTACATTTAAGAAAAGCACAACATGTCTAAAGATTACTTTTCAACAATGGCTGCTCCCTAGCGTTCTCACTACTTAGAAAACATAATATTGTAGTGCTTCTCTCATGCCACTTTTCATGACTGTGCTAGCAGCCACTTGAGTGAGTGCTAGCTAGCAACCGACCAGAACATTAAGCTAGCCAGACCAACAACACAAACAAACAGACTAGACTATACAGCTACAAGTAGTGAGTGGAGTTAGACTATACAGCTACAAGTAGTGAGTAGAGTTACAAACAGACTATACAGCTACAAGTAGTGAGTAGAGTTACAACCAGACTATACAGCTACAAGTAGTGAGTAGAGTTACATACAGACTATACAGCTACAAGTAGTGAGTAGAGTTACAAACAGACTATACAGCTACAAGTAGTGAGTGGAGTTACAAACCGACTTTACAGCTACAAGTAGTGAGTAGAGTTACAAACAGACTTTACAGCTACAAGTAGTGAGTAGAGTTACAAACAGACTATACAGCTACAAGTAGTGAGTGGAGTTACAAACAGACTATACAGCTACAAGTAGTGAGTGGAGTTACAAACAGACTATACAGCTACAAGTAGTGAGTAGGGTTACAAACAGACTACACAGCTACAAGTAGTGAGTAGAGTTACAAACAGACTATACAGGTACAAGTAGTGAGTAGAGTTACAAACAGACTATACAGCTACAAGTAGTGAGTAGAGTTACAAACAGACTATACAGCTACAAGTAGTGAGTAGAGTTACAAACAGACTATACAGCTACAAGTAGTGAGTAGAGTTACAAACAGACTATACAGCTACAAGTAGTGAGTAGGGTTACAAACAGACTATACTGCTACAAGTAGTGAGTAGAGTTACAAACAGACTATACAGCTACAAGTAGTGAGTAGAGTTACAAACAGACTATACAGCTACAAGTAGTGAGTAGAGTTACAAACAGACTATACAACTACAAGTAGTGAGTAGCGTTACAAACAGACTATACAGCTACAAGTAGTGAGTAGGGTTACAAACAGACTATACAGCTACAAGTAGTGAGTAGAGTTACAAACAGACTATACAGCTACAAGTAGTGAGTAGAGTTACAAACAGACTATACAGCTACAAGTAGTGAGTGGAGTTGCAAACAGACTATACAACTACAAGTAGTGAGTAGAGTTACAAACAGACTATAAGTAGTGAGTAGAGTTACAAACAGACTATACAGCTACAAGTAGTGAGTAGAGTTACAAACAGACTATACAGCTACAAGTAGTGAGTAGAGTTACAAACAGACTATACAACTACAAGTAGTGAGTAGAGTTGCAAACAGACTATAAAGCTACAAGTAGTGAGTAGAGTTACAAACAGACTATACAGCTACAAGTAGTGAGTAGAGTTACAAACAGACTATACAGCTACAAGTAGTGAGTAGAGTTACAAACAGACTATAAGTAGTGAGTAGAGTTACAAACAGACTTTAAGTAGTGAGTAGAGTTACAAACAGACCATACAGCTACAAGTAGTGAGTAGAGTTACAAACAGACTATACAGCTACAAGTAGTGAGTAGAGTTACAAACAGACTATACAGCTACAAGTAGTGAGTACAGTTACAAACAGACTATAAGTAGTGAGTAGAGTTACAAACAGACTATAAGTAGTGAGTAGAGTTACAAACAGACTATGCAGCTACAAGTAGTGAGTAGAGTTACAAACAGACTACAAGTAGTGAGTAGAGTTACAAACAGACTATACAGCTACAAGTAGTGAGTGGAGTTACAAACAGACTTTACAGCTACAAGTAGTGAGTAGAGTTACAAACAGACTATACAGCTACAAGTAGTGAGTAGAGTTACAGACTATAAAGCTACAAGTAGTGAGTGGAGTTACAAACAGACTACAGCTACAAGTAGTGAGTGGAGTTACAAACAGACTATACAGCTACAAGTAGTGAGTAGGGTTACAAACAGACTATACAGCTACAAGTAGTGAGTAGAGTTACAAACAGACTATACAGCTACAAGTAGTGAGTAGAGTTACAAACAGACTATACAGCTACAAGTAGTGAGTAGAGTTAAAAACAGACTATACAGCTACAAGTAGTGAGTAGAGTTACAAACAGACTATACAGCTACAAGTAGTGAGTAGAGTTACAAACAGACTATACAGCTACAAGTAGTGAGTAGGGTTACAAACAGACTATACTGCTACAAGTAGTGAGTAGAGTTACAAACAGACTATACAGCTACAAGTAGTGAGTAGAGTTACAAACAGACTATACAGCTACAAGTAGTGAGTAGGGTTACAAACAGACTATACAGTTACAAGTAGTGAGTAGAGTTACAAACAGACTATACAGCTACAAGTAGTGAGTAGAGTTACAAACAGACTATACAGCTACAAGTAGTGAGTGGAGTTGCAAACAGACTATACAACTACAAGTAGTGAGTAGAGTTACAAACAGACTATACAGCTACAAGTAGTGAGTAGCGTTACAAACAGACTATACAGCTACAAGTAGTGAGTAGGCTTACAAACAGACTATACAGCTACAAGTAGTGAGTAGAGTTACAAACAGACTATACAGCTACAAGTAGTGAGTAGAGTTACAAACAGACTATACAACTACAAGTAGTGAGTAGAGTTACAAACAGACTATACAGCTACAAGTAGTGAGTAGGGTTACAAACAGACTATACAGTTACAAGTAGTGAGTAGAGTTACAAACAGACTATACAGCTACAAGTAGTGAGTGGAGTTGCAAACAGACTATAAGTAGTGAGTAGAGTTACAAACAGACTATAAGTAGTGAGTAGAGTTACAAACAGACTATAAGTAGTGAGTAGAGTTACAAACAGACTATACAGCTACAAGTAGTGAGTAGAGTTACAAACAGACTATAAGTAGTGAGTAGAGTTACAAACAGACTATAAGTAGTGAGTAGAGTTACAAACAGACTATAAGTAGTGAGTAGAGTTACAAACAGACTATAAGTAGTGAGTAGAGTTACAAACAGACCATACAGCTACAAGTAGTGAGTAGAGTTACAAACAGACTATAAGTAGTGAGTAGAGTTACAAACAGACTATAAGTAGTGAGTAGAGTTACAAACAGACCATACAGCTACAAGTAGTGAGTAGAGTTACAAACAGACTATACAGCTACAAGTAGTGAGTAGAGTTACAAACAGACTATACAGCTACAAGTAGTGAGTAGAGTTACAAACAGACTACAGCTACAAGTAGTGAGTAGAGTTACAAACAGACTATAAGTAGTGAGTAGAGTTACAAACAGACTATAAGTAGTGAGTAGAGTTACAAACAGACTATACAGCTACAAGTAGTGAGTAGAGTTACAAACAGACTATACAGCTACAAGTAGTGAGTAGAGTTACAAACAGACTATACAGCTACAAGTAGTGAGTAGAGTTACAAACAGACTATACAGCTACAAGTAGTGAGTAGAGTTACAAACAGACTACAGCTACAAGTAGTGAGTAGAGTTACAAACAGACTATACAGCTACAAGTAGTGAGTAGAGTTACAAACAGACTACAGCTACAAGTAGTGAGTAGAGTTACAAACAGACTATAAGTAGTGAGTAGAGTTACAAACAGACTATAAGTAGTGAGTAGAGTTACAAACAGACTATACAGCTACAAGTAGTGAGTAGAGTTACAAACAGACTATACAGCTACAAGTAGTGAGTAGAGTTACAAACAGACTATACAGCTACAAGTAGTGAGTAGAGTTACAAACAGACTATACAGCTACAAGTAGTGAGTAGAGTTACAAACAGACTATACAGCTACAAGTAGTGAGTAGAGTTACAAACAGACTATAAGTAGTGAGTAGAGTTACAAACAGACTATAAGTAGTGAGTAGAGTTACAAACAGACTATGCAGCTACAAGTAGTGAGTAGAGTTACAAACAGACTATAAGTAGTGAGTAGAGTTACAAACGAACTGTACTAAACAAGTTAAATGTCTTACTTTGATTAAATGTTTTAGCCTAGTTGGACACAGCGTCCCAACATTTCCCACTTTGCCACACCGAATAGCCTGAATCCAGAGGGCTCTTCTCACAGGCTATATTTCCCTATGTGGGAGCATTGCGAACCATAGGTCGGGATTTTTGACTTGGCTAC
The DNA here is from genome assembly GCF_016432855.1 of Salvelinus namaycush. Lineage (NCBI taxonomy): Eukaryota > Metazoa > Chordata > Actinopteri > Salmoniformes > Salmonidae > Salvelinus > Salvelinus namaycush. The sequence continues at coordinate 14,785,380 of NC_052337.1, read as the reverse complement.
ATGCACATTGAACAACACAGCTGCTTTTCGGCATATTTTATTATTTCTGTATAACAAAAAAATCGACAACGAAGTTGCCTCTTTTACAATGGGGGTCAATAGGAAAGACTGTTGGTTTGTGGGCGTGGTCGAGGGGAATTCATTATTACCTGAATAACGACTGGGACTATTGCTGATAGTTCCATTGTTATTGTTTTGATTTTTGTTTGTATTGTTTTTGTTTGAAATGCCTGTTTTGAAATCAACAAGCCAGGTGCAGATTTCCTGGGCCCAGATTCACAAAACCTTCTTAAAAAGACATTTCTTCTTAACTGCCATTTTTTCCTGAACTATAGACTTACGAAGAAAATTAAGCAAAGTTGATATTTCTCAAAAAGGTTATTGGAAATGTTCTTGCGCTATTTCTTATGTTTCTCCTTAAGCAAAAAGTTTATTGAAGGTTATTGAAAATAACGTTTTTAGATTTGTTCTTAATTCCAAGATAGCTAAACCCTCGTCTTAAACTCAGGGTGGTGAGAGAATACGCTCATGAAAGCAATTGAACATGTTTAATTCACTCACAAATTTCATCTGAAAGTTTCAGTATTGATTATTTTAAACCCAATAACATGTTTAGAACAGTAATCTCAGTAGGAAATATGCTAACATGATTGCCATTGCTAGCTAGATAGCTAGCTAAATCAGTTGCCTGGCAACAAACATCTTAAGAAGATTCGTAATAGAATATTTGAGAAGTTTGTAAGAAAATCATTAAATCTTAAGATATTGTTGAGGAATTGCACTTACTTATCTTATGAAGTTATTTTTTCTTTTCTTAAGAAGCTTCTCTACTGAGTAACCAATTTGTTTACAGTTTGTTTGCAGTTGTTTACATTCCAAAAAATGAATGGTTTAGAATCCATGTATCACCTCTGTTATTTTCTCAACTGTTTTGTGCAAGGGGCGCTTGTTCCTTTGTATCTCTATTCTAGGGTCCTGGGCCTGTGGTTGGCTCTCTTTTTTCCACATTTGGTCCAGTTTTGATTGTAGTTTCCCGGTTAAAAGCAGGACACAAGATGCTGTGTCCTTGTTCTTGCTCTTGAAAAGCATGTCTTCCCTCTGTCTGAACAGTCCGGAAGGTTGAGAGCAGTAGTGAGAGTGGTAGTGCTAGTTACCTTCCTCTCTTTCCCAGAGGGTTAGGGTAGCGATAGTGAGAGGGGTAGCTGAGTGATGTGGAAGTGCTAGCTGCCTTCCTCTCTCTCCCAGAAGATTTACAGAGAGGGACTGGGAGAATTCCTCAAGAAAAGCTTGAAAGGATTGAGTGGGGTAGAGAGGGGTGGAGTGGAATTGAATGAAATTTAATCAAATCTAATTTAACTTAACTGAATTGAATTTAAATGAACTTAACTCAACTGTATTGATTAAAATGTTGGAAATGTAAATGTCATTACAAACATATTAAGGTGCTGGTGCTCTGCATTTAAACTTTGTCTACACACACACACAGGTGTACGGTTTCCTGAACAGTAACTTCCAGAGGGAGTTGAAGGCCCAGCTGCAGCGCTGCCACTGTGGTTTGGGGGCGCCAGAGAGCTACGAGAATTTCCCACTCTCTACCGTTGGCAGCGAGGGGATCACCAAGATGTCGATGCTGAACCGGGCAGGGTCAATGAGCATCGCGCCGCCGCCACGGGCTGAGCCCAGTGTTAGCATATGCAGCTAACGGCTAGCCGACAGAGCTAGTGGCTAATGCTAATGGCTAAGAGCTAATGGACATTGTGTAGTGTGTACAGCTGTCAGACAGGATGTAAACAACAAGGGTAAAGTTCATATCAAGCAAGCAGCTAACAGACAGAACACCCCAATGGACAGAACTAATAGAGAGCCGCTAACGCTAATAGAGAGAGAGAAAGTGGAACTAAGCAGCTGGACTGACAGTCAAAGAAAGAGCTGGTTGGCCCCAGTCTCCATAGAGATCGGTCCATTTCTGAATTCCTACAAAGCATCGCAGGCCCTGCAGAGTATACAGAATGCACTTCGCTAAAAGCAAACAAACAGATCCATACAGCTAATCGACAGAGCAGCTCATGGACAGATTGCACACATGCAGCTACGCTCGGTAGCAAACCTCTGGAGAGACTGCGGCAGAGAGCCTGACAGAACCAGGGACGCGTGGGCTCTGTTTCAATGGTGATGATGTATTTCTGAGCTAATTCAGCTTGTCCCCAGAAAAACTGTCTTCACCAGAGATTGACATCATCCTGGGGTGTTAAGCTGTTGTCAAGCCAGTCAGAAAGATGGACAGACTGTCAGTCAGTCAGACAGTCAATTCTGAACTCAGGGCTGCCTTGAGCTCTAATCCAAATCAAATTTGATTAACCACATACACATATTTTTCAGATGTTATCACAGTTGCAGCGAAATGATTATATTTGGTACTCCATCAGTGCAGTAATACCTAACAATGTAAAACAAAAGACACAAATCCCTTAAAATAAATAAAGAGAGAAAGGTAGAAATATCAGAGCCATGGTCAAAGTTCGGAATATATATACATTGCCGTTCAAAAGTTTTGGAACACCTACTCATTCAAGGATCTTTCTTTATTTTTACTATTTTCTACATTGTAGAATAATAGTAAAGACATCAAAACTATGAAATAACACATATGGAATCATGTAGTAACCAAAAAGGTGTTAAACAAATCAAAATATATTTTATATTTGAGCTTCTTCAAATAGCCACCCTTTGCCTTGATGACAGCTTTGCACACTCATGGCATTCTCTCAACCAACTTCATCAGGTAGTCACCTGGAATGCTTTTCCAACAGTCTTGAAGGAGTTCCCACATATGCTGAGCACTTGTTGGCTGCTTTTCCTTCACTCTGCGGTCCAACTCATCCCAAACCATCTCAATTGGGTTGAGGTCGGGTGATTGTGGAGGCCAGGTCATCTGATGCAGCACTCCATCACTCTCCTTCTTGGTCAAATAGCCTTTACACAGCCTGGAGGTATGTTTTGGGTCATTGTCCTGTTGAAAACAAATGATAGTCCCACTAAGCGCAAATCAGATGGGATGGCGTATTGCTGCAGAATGCTGTGGTAGCCATGCTGGTTAAGTGTGCCTTGAATTCTAAATAAATCACTGACAGCGGCACCAGCAAAGGACCCCAACACCATCACACCTCCTCCGTGTTCACCGTGATAACCACACATGCTGAGATCATCCGTTCACCTACGGTTGGAACCAAAAATCTCAAATTTGGACTCATCAAACCAAAGGACAGATTTCCACCGGTCTAATGTTCATTGCTCATGTTTCTTGGCCAAAGCAAGTCTCTTCTTATTATTGTTGTCCTTTAGTAGTGGTTTCCTTGCAGCAATTTAACCATAAAGGCCAGATTCACACAGTCTCGTCTGAACAGCTGATGCTGAGATGTGTCTGTTACTTGAACTCTTTGAAGCATTTATTCCGGCTGCAATCTGAGGTGCAGTTAATTGCCGATTTCTGAGACTGGTAACTCTAACAAATGTATCCTCTGCAGCAGAGGTAACTCTGGATCTTCCTTTCCTGTGGCGGTCCTCATGAGAGCCAGTTTCATCATAGCGCTTGATGGTTCCCAAGCTCCGAGCTCCCGAGTGGCACAGCGGTCTAGGGCACTGCATCTCAGTGCTAGAGACGTCATTACAGACCCTGGTTCGAGTCCAGGCTATATCACAACCGGCCGTGATAGGGCGGTGTACAATTGGCCCAGCATCGTCCGGGTTAGGATTTGGCCTGGGTAGGCCGTCATTGTAAATAAGAATTTGTTCTTGACTGACTTGCCTAGTTAAATAAAGGTTAAATGGTTTTTGCGACTGAACTTGAAGAAACTTACAAAGTTCTTGACATTTTCCGGATTGACTGTCCTTCATGTCTTAAAGTAATGATGGACTGTCATTTCTCTTTGCTTATTTGAGCTGTTCTTGCCATAATATGGATTTGGTCTTTTACCAAATAGGGCTATCTTCAGTATACCACCCCTACCTTGTCACAACACAACTGATTGGCTCAAATGCATTAAGAAGGAAATACATTTCACAAATTAACTTTTAACAAGGCAGACCTGTTAATTGAAATGCATTCCAGGTGACTACCTCATGAAGCTGGTTGAGAGAATACCAAGAGTGTGCAAAGCTGTCATCAAGGCAAACGGTGGCTACTTTGAAGAATCTCAAATATAAAACTTATTTTGATTTGTTTAACACTTTTTTTGGTTACTACATGATTCCATATGTGTTATTTCAAAGTGTTGATGTCTTCACTATTATTCTGCAATGTAGAAAATAGTAAAAATTAAGAAAAAGTCTTGAATGAGTAGGCGTGTCCAAACATTTGACTGGTACTGTATATACTGTGTATATAAATATATATATGAAATGGTGTGTATAGGCAGTATGGACAGTATATGAATAGAAAAGGTATGTACAACAGTAGAATGAGCCTTGACAGGAATACAGTATACATATGAAGTGTGTAAAACATTATGTAAACATTTTTAAAGTGACCAGTGTTCAGTGACTATATACATAGGGCAGCAGTCTCTAAAGTGCAGGGTAGACTACCTGGTGGCTCTCAATGGAGAATCTGTAGAAGTTTGTGAAGGTCTTAAGGGCCAAGACAAATTCCTTCAGCCTCCTGAGGTTGAAGAGGCACTGTTTCACCACGCTGTCTGTGTGAAGGGACCATTTCAGGTTGTCTGGGATGTGCATGCAATTGAACTTGAAGCTTATATGACAGCTGTCTCTCTAACGTCAGACTAACCCTGTTGGCACTGACAGCCCTTCCTCTCAGTCACTGTCTCTCTGTGACAACAGTAGAAAAATCTATAAGCTATTCACCAATCGGAGATTAGTCTGAAATACGCTGATACTTCTGTCTGAGAGAGAGAGAGAGAGAAGTGAGAAGAAAGAGAGAGAGAGAAGTGAGAAGAAAGAGTGAGAGAAGTGAGAAGAGATAGAGAGAGAAGTGAGAATAGATAGAGAGAAGGGGGATAGATTGAGACCGAGTGAGAGAGTCAGAGAGAGAGATAGAGAGGGGGGTTAGATTGAGACCGAGAGACAGAGAGAGAGAGAGAGAGATAGAGAACGAGACAGAAAGACAGAAAGAGAGAGAGAGGGGGGGGGGGTTAGATTGAGACCAAGAGACAGAGAGAGAGAGAGATAGAGAATGAGACAGAAAGAGAGAGAGAGATAGAGAGAGATAGAGAACGAGACAGAAAGAGAGAGAGAGAGAGATAGAGAACGAGACAGAAAGAGAGAGAGAGAGATAGAGAGGGGGGTTAGATAGAGACCGAGAGACAGAGAGAAAGAGAGAGAGATAGAGAACGAGACAGAAAGAGAGAGAGAGAGATAGAGAGGGGGGTTAGATTGAGACCGAGAGACAGAGAGAAAGAGAGAGAGAGAGGGAGATTGAGAGACAGACAAAGAGCGAGAGACAGAACGAGACAGAAAGAGAGGGGAAGGTAGATTGAGACCGAGCGAGAGAGACAGACAGAGAGCGAGAGCGAGAGAGACAGACAGAGAGAGAGAGAGAGAGAGAGAGAGAGAGAGAGAGAGAGAGAGAGAGAGAGAGAGAGAGAGAGAGAGAGAGAGAGAGAGAGAGAGAGAGAGAGAGAGAGAGAGAGAGAGAGAGAGAGAGAGAGAGAGAGAGAGAGAGAGAGAGAGAGAGAGAGAGAGAGAGAGAGAGAGAGAGAGAGAGAGAGAGAGAGAGAAATAAGGACACCATGCAGTGCAGGTTGGTGCTGGGGTGCTGGGTGTCCAGCAGTGAGCCAGGGGCTAGAGTGTGACTGACAGCTGTTTCTGGCTGAGAGAGGGAGTCCCGGGTGCTGCTGACACATTGCAGACAGATCACAGACACACAGAGCAGGCTGACTGGATTGGCTGTCTGGTCTACTGGCTGTCTTGCTGGCTGAGGGGCTGGCTGGTCTACTGTATATCTGTCTGGGTGGCCGACTGGCTGGCTGGCATGTTGGCTGTCTGGCTGGCTGGTCTAATGTTTACTGTATCTGTCTGTGTGGCTGACTGGCTGGCTGCCTGGTTTGCTATCTGGCTGGCTGATCTACTGTACATCTGTGTGGGTGGCCGACTGTCTAGCCGGCCTACTGTAAATCTTCATCATGAATCCACATCAACCTTATGATTGTACAAAACTGTGGAAATGATGTAAACCAAATAATATATATATCTCATATCTGATTTTATATTTAAAAAGTATATTTTCGTTGTGGTTCCTGAGGCAGATTCTTCTTCTTCTGTGTTCCATTTTTTCCACTTGATTTTGTGCATCTGTAATTTCAAATATGGAGTGTTTTTGTTTTAAATTTGGCTGGTTTTAATGGTCCAACCCTATTGTTTGTAATGTCTTGTTAATTGGTGTTGGACCCCAGGAAGATAAGCTAGCGTTATGGCGTTAGCTAATGGGGATCCTAATAAAAATTACAAATCCCTCGTGTATGAAATTATCTTTAGCTAATTAGCTGTGGTGTGTGTTGTGTTTTGGTGTGTGTGTGTGTGTGTGTGTGTGTGTGTGTGCGCAGACCCTCTTAGCTGTGTGTTCACGATATAATCACCTCAGCCCCTTCTCATTGGCTCCTGCCCCCGGGCAGTGAGGCCTGATTGGCTCTTAGCCCCAGGCAGTTTCCTGCTTAACTAGAGCCAATCATGTGTCAAAATGTATGCTGCTACATACTAATGTGTTAGCTAGGGTATGTTCAGAAACAACCCTGGGCCCTGAGTGCTGAACTACAACAGTAGACTAGTGCATATATGAACTCACCACTGAAGTAGGAGTGATACACAGGTGGTCACATCATGTTGACTATGTTACAGTCTATCTGGTCATGCTATTGATGCTCAATACTCCTAGATCACATACTCACATAGCTCCAATACTCTTTAATGTCATGGTGATTGGGCTTTCAGGATAACATATAGGAATCTGAATGTATGAAGAGAGTCTACATGTTCACAGATAGTTATAATGATGAAAAAACGTTACAACCGTAAATCGGTGGTGGAAAAAGTATGCTATGGTCATACTTGAGTAAAACTAAAGATACCTTAATAGAGAATTACTCAAGTAAAAGTGAAAGTCACCAAGTAAAACACTACTTGAGTAAAAGTATGTAAGTATCTGGTTTTAAATGTACTTAAGTACAGTGGTGGAAAAATAACTAATTTGTCATAAGTAAAAGTAAAAAGTTAAAGTAAATGCTATACATCAAATTCATTTTATAAAGCAAACAAGACATCACGGTTTTTTCTTTACTTTTTTTATACAGACAGACATGGGCACACTCCAAAACAGACATTTATAAATGCAGTATTTGTGTATAGTGAGTCTGACAGATCCGAGGCAGTAGGGATGACAATGGGTTATATTGGTAGGTGTGTGAATTGGACCATATTTCTGTCCTGCCTGAGCATTCTAAATGTAAGGGAGTGAACGTTATTTATAATAATAGTTACATGGAGATAATCTGACTTCTGAAATAAAAATGGATGGCCCTCCCTTCAGCAAAATATATTTGACCTAAATCCTCCCTGAACGCTTGAAAAAAAAAGTGACCCTCCCCTATACCCAAAATAAGAATTAAACCATGTGGATAGCAGATAACATGTCTGTCTACCTTTTACCCTCACTTCATGGACAGACCAGAGCCTTAGATATGCAGTTTTAGGTTTTCAGTTTTTGTCTTGTTACATTGCAACGAAGAGGTTTTTATAGCGTATAAGGCTGCGGGCCAGAAGGTTGTGGGTTTGCAGACATCCATTTTACAAGAGTAGAGGTGGAAAGATCTCCTTTATAGTAAAAGCATTGCATGAATCTATCATCGTATTTGCAGGTCCAAGAAAAAAATACCTTTTATAAACAGTTCATGCAATTCTACATAATTTTACATATTAGCAGAATCTTTTTTTAATGCCACACAAATTACCAAAATTATAGGCTAATAATGGACAGAGAGATAGGCCTATGTGTTCATCTGACAGGCTAATAATGGACAGAGAGATAGGCCTATGTGTTCATCTGACAGGCTAACAATGGACAGAGAGATAGGCCTATGTGTGCATCTGACAGGCTAACAATGGACAGAGAGATAGGCCTATGTGTTCATCTGACAGGCTAACAATGGACAGAGAGATAGGCCTATGTGTTCATCTGACAGGCTAACAATGGACAGAGAGATAGGCCTATGTGTTCATCTGACAGGCTAACAATGGACAGAGAGATAGGCCTATGTGTTCATCTGACAGGCTAATAATGGACAGAGAGATAGGCCTATGTGTTCATCTTATCATATTCTCCAATGCCAAATCATGTTAGTCTTGTTTGCAACAAAACTGGCCCTGTATGCAAATAATTAAATCTGAGACTTCATTTGGAATCTGAGAATGGTATTTTCAAAAGTTAGGCCTACCTTTCCACCCGAGTGGAAATCACAATGAGAGAAGGTCTTCAACACAAGTGCTAACCTAAAAGCTGCCTGGGTTTAAACATCTTCTATTGTACAGAAAGTGAATAGCTTAATCAATTGAGTGACAGAATTAGATTACTTCCCAAGCAAAGTACATTTTTTGTCTCCTTGGCTATAGCAGGTTGTAGCTCAGCCTCTGAATGTTAAAGAATTGAAACAATGATATTGCCACGTCTTTCTCGGCTATTTTACAGCTTGTTTCTAGTATCGCAGACCAAATCAAAATCAAATTTATTTATATAGCCCTTCTTACATCAGCTGATATCTCAGTGCTGTACAGAAACCCAGCCTAAAACCCCAAACAGCAAGCAATGCAGGTGTAGAAGCACGGTGGCTAGGAAAAACTCCCTAGAAAGGCCAAAACCTAGGAAGAAACCTAGAGAGGAACCAGGCTATGAGGGGTGGCCAGTCATCTTCTGGAATAGGGTTAGAGGCAGAGAATCCCAGTGGAGAGAGGGGAACCGGCCAGGCAAAGACAGCAAGGGCGGTTCGTTGCTCCAGAGCCTTTCCGTCCACCTTCACACTCCTGGGCCAGACCACACTCAATCATATGACCCACTGAAGAGATGAGTCTTCAGTAAAGACGTAAAGGTTGAGACCGAGTCTGCGTCTCTCACATGGGTAGGCAGACCATTCCATAAAAATGGAGCTCTATAGGAGAAAGCCCTGCCTCCAGCTGTTTGCTTAGAAATTCTAGGGACAATTAGGAGGCCTGCGTCTTGTGACCGTAGCATACGTGTAGGTATGTACAGCAGGACCAAATCGGAAAGATAGGTAGGAGCAAGCCCATGTAATGCTTTTTAGGTTAGCCAAAGCATTACAAAGCGTTGTTATAGATTACTTTATATAATCGGATCAGTTTATATAAACTAACTATGTCATACCCTCTCATACCCCCCCCCAATTCCAGTCTTGGTTCTAACTTAACAGCTCTTCTGTCACGATCGTCGTCAGGGTGGAAATAACCGGACCAAGGTGCAGCGTGGTGAGCGTACATTTCTCTTTATTATGAATGTCGCCAACAAAACAAGAAACAACAGAAACGAACGTGAAGCTGACTAGGGCTATACAGGCCACTAACACAGACAACTACCCACAACTAAGGTGGCAAAACAGGCTGCCTAAGTATGATTCCCAATCAGAGACAACGATAGACAGCTGTCCCTGATTGAGAATCATACCCGGCCAAAACATAGAAACAGAAAACATAGAAATAAAGAAACTAGAATGCCCACCCTAGTCACACCCTGGCCTAACCAAAATAGAGAATAAAAGCCTCTCTATGGCCAGGGCGTGACAGTACCCACCCCAAAGGTGCCTGACTCTATAGGGGAGGGTCCGGGTGGGCATCTAATTCGGTTGCGGCTCCGGTGCGGGACGCAGACCCCGCTCCACCTCTGGCTCCCCCCACTTTGGTGGCGCCTCTGGACTGGGGACCCTCGCTGCAGGCCCCGGACTGGGGACCCTCGCTGCAGGCCCCGGACTGGGGACCCTCGCTGGAGGCTCCGGACTGGGGACCGTCGCTGGAGGCTCCGGACTGGGGACCGTCGCTGGAGGCTCCGGACTGGAGGCCGTCGCTGGAGGCTCCGGACTGGAGGCCGTCGCTGGAGGCTCTGGACTGGAGACCGGCGCTGCAGGCTCCGGACCGCGGATCAATACTGGAGGCTTTGTGCCATGGATCCTTATTGCAGGCTCCGGGCCATGGACCATCACTGGAGGCTTCGTGCCATGGATCATCACTGGAGGCTTCGTGCCATGGATCATCACTGGAGGCTTCCTGCCATGGATCATCACTGGAGGCTTCGTGCCATGGTTCATCAATGGAGGCTTCGTGCCATGGATCATCACTGGAGGCTTCGTGCCATGGATCATCACTGGCGGCTTCGTCCCATGGATCATCACTGGAGTGAGGAGATGTCTGGACAGCCTGGTGCGTGGAGCTGCCACAGGGCTTACCAGGCTGGGGAGACATACAGGAGGCCTGGTTCTGGGAGCAGGCACAGGACTCACCAGGCTGGGGAGACATACTGGAGGCCTGATTCTTGGAGCAGGCACCGGATACACTGGGCCGTGGAGGCGCACTGGAGGTCTCGAGCGTAGAGCCTGCACAACCCGTCCTGGCTGGATGGTTACCTTCGTCCGGCAAAGGCAGGGAGCTGGAACAGGACGCACTGGGCTGTGCAGACGCACCGGAGACACAGTGCGCAGAGCCGGCGCAGGATCTCCTGGGCTGTAGAGACGCACTGGCGGCCAGATGTGCTGAGCCGGCACCATCCGTCCTGGCTGGATGCCCACTCTAGCCCGGCCGATGCGGGGAGCTGGAATGTAGCGCACTGGAGACACCGTGCGCTCCACCGCATAACACGGTGCCTGACCAGTACCACGCTCCTTACGGTAAGCACGAGGAGTTGGCTCAGGTCTGAATCCTGACTCTGCCACACTCCCCGTGTGTCCCCCCCAAACAAAATTTGGGAGTGGCCTCCCGGTCTTTCGTGCCAGCCGTGACCCTGTGTAATTCTGGGCCCTTTTTCTCGCTGCCTTCGCTTTCCTCGCTGCTTCCACCTGCTCCCAGGGCAGGCGATCCTTTCCCGCCAGGATCTCCTCCCACGTCCAGGATCCTTTCCCATTCAGGATCCTTTCCCATTCAGGATGTCCTCCCATGTCCATTCCTCCTTACCACGCTGCTTGGTCCGTTTGTGGTGGGTAGTTCTGTCACGATCGTCGTCAGGGTGGAAATAACCGGACCAAGGTGCAGCGTGGTGAGCGTACATTTCCCTTTAATATGAATGACGCCAACAAAACAAGAAACAACAGAAACGAACGTGAAGCTGACTAGGGCTATACAGGCCACTAACACAGACAACTACCCACAACTAAGGTGGCAAAACAGGCTGCCTAAATAAAGAAACTAGAATGCCCACCCTAGTCACACCCTGGCCTAACCAAAATAGAGAATAAAAGCCTCTCTATGGCCAGGGCGTGACACCTTCAATGACATGAAGGTTGGCTGTTTTTAAAGAGTGCATGGTGGGTGGAGGAATTGACCGACAAAATCTATGGATATAGCAGCCTATAGCCTAATTTCATCTGTCAAACCGATAGGCCTACCTATTATTTCTTAAATTAGAAGAAAATGGCTCCAACACAAAGCCCTCTTGTTGTTAGTAAATTCCAATTAAAATGAAGATCGTTGAAATTAATTATTCCTACTCTAATTTGCCTACTTTCAGCACCATGAGCTGTCCATTTCCGATTGATTGTGACGCGACTGCTGCTTCAAGTTTCAGCACCACAAAGTACATTTCTAAAAACTGGCTTATTGTGAGGTCAATAACTGTGATAAATACATCATGGGCAAGAAACAAATTGTTTTTAATCAAATCTATTATAGTAGTAGCAAGCTATCAAAGTTGACCGGTCCTGCGCCTTCTCCTCAAACTGAACAGAACATAAGCTATAGGCTATTTGGAAGAAGCCTTTGACTCTCCTAAACTGACAGCGTAGTCATACACAGCACAGCCATTAGTTAGGCTGCACACTAAAAAATGTTGGATCAGCAAGAGCAGAGCATTGTTGGAATATCCATTGCAGTGTGTAATGCAGCCTAGTTGTATTTACACCGTCTCAGCAGCTATCTTATAAATATAACTGTGCTCTGTGCTTCCCCGAGCATGCACTTCGTAGCCTAAAGCCTATAGGCTGTGGATCATTTAATAGAGACTGCACTAAATAGCCTTCAGACGCACTTGATATTGCACGCCCAGCGGAGAATCAGAGATGAGGGGCGGCATCGGGCACACATCTATATATAGCCTAATAAGCAACTCATTCTAAAACTGAAAAATATAGAAATTTCATAAATTACAAATGACATTACCCTCCCATTCGCTGTGCTTGCAGGCTTTACTCAGGCTTACTGTCTTCTGACAAATGACTGTACAGCTGTAAAAATAATTACCTAAATACTACCTAGAAATACTGTGGTGAGAAATATGGTACTGAGAAACGGCACATGCTTAAATTGAAGTGCTGGGAATGCCCCGGCATCATAGTTGTTGTTTATGTTCATATGTCTAAATAAGATATCCGGAATTGAAATTCATTGTTCAGAATAGATATCATTATAGTGTATGTACTTCCAACAACCTTCACAGAGTAAACACTACACACGGGCAAACACACACACACACATACAGGAGATAGGACTGCTCTCACCAGCTGTTCAACTCCCATGAGAGGGTGTTTAGTGACCCAAAACATCACAGCAACTCGACATGACAAATTTGATTCGACATCTCTGGATGATTTCCTTGCCAGGAAGATACTGTTTAAACCCTAAACTCCAAGGGCTAAACACAAACACACACACACACAGTAACAATCTGACACTGACACAGTCACACACTGACACACAGTCACAATCTGACACACAGTCACACACTGACACACAGTCACACACAGTCACAATCTGACACACAGTCACACACTGACACACAGTCACAATCTGACACACAGTCACACACAGTCACAATCTGACACACAGTCACAATCTGACACACTGACACACAGTCACAATCTGACACACAGTCACAAACTGACACACAGTCTCACACACTGACACACAGTCACACACAGTCACAATCTGACACACATTCACACACTGACACACAGTCACACATAGTCACACACTGACAGACAGTCACAATCTGGCACACAGTCACACACTGACACACAGTCACACACTGACACACAGTCACATAGTCACACTGACACACATGCAGCCATTTTACAGCTAGGTGATGACAGAATCAGGGTTTATGTCTGTTTTTGTTTCCATTTATTTGTATTCATGTGAAAAGAAGAGGTGCAAACTAGCAGTGTGACTGTGATGTTACATGTATTTCTGTCTGTGATGTGACGTTCCTTTCTGTTGCCTTGGTGCCCCATGATACCTCACTCTGTGCTGTTGTAGAGGAGTGTTTAGTAGGCTGATGCATGTTGCTGGCCAATTTCCTCCCCTTTCCTCTTTCATCTCCTCCCCTCTCCTCTCTCATCTCCTATCCTCTCCTCCTCTCTCCTCTCTCATCTCCTATCCTCTCCTATCCTCTCCTCTTTCATCTCGTGCACACACACACACACACACACACACACACAAAACATAGACAACAGGTGGTTAGGGCTGTATGAGTGATAACATACAAAATCATCAACTAATGTGTGTTTGAACACTTATCATCATGCATTTATGAATGTTGTGTGTGTGTGTGTGTGTGTGTGTGTGTGTGTGTGTGTGTGTGTGTGTGTGTGTGTGTGTGTGTGTGTGTGTGTGTGTGTGTGTGTGTGTGTGTGTGTGTGTGTGTGTGTGTGTGTGTGTGTGTGTGTGTGTAATCACCACCCTAAGTGTGTTTGACCCCACTAATGATCACACACTATATATACAGGGACCCTCACATAGATTACAGGTAAAACAAACACAGACATCTAATGACCCTGCAGTGTGCTGGACATGACTACAAGACATCTGGAAAATGGATCTGGTCTGTGTGTGGAGGTGGTGGGGGGGGGTGCTTTTCAGTGTGTCTGTACCGCAGCTTTAAGGGCTGTTTTTTTTCATGTTGAAATGCACTTTAAACAAAAACGGTGATTTGTGATTCAACTGATTGTTGAACTGAATGATAATTTCTCTCATTCTGGAAATGTTTTCTTTGAGAACTATTTCTGTCTTCTCCGGAATATGATTGTTCAGAATGGTCTCTGGATTCCAGGGTAACCGTTACCGGAGCTCGTTAGCGATGTTGTGAGGTGATTCATGTCTCTGACCCGATGGCCAATCAGTGGATAGTACAACCTGTAAGCATCGCCCTCTCGAACTTCTCTAACGAGTCCAGACGTTCTATTTTTTTAACCTTTTTCTCTTTTTTCTGTCTCTTCTTCTGTTCTCTGATCTGTGTAGCAAGCCTCAAGCAGATGTAGCCTATGACCTCTTCATTGATTCCTACTATAATTTCCATATTGATATTTCTGTGGCAGTAATGTTCTGTAAATGTGTTTGAATACAAGAGTCCAACCTGTATCTCTGTGGTTGTCTGTTCTTTCTAGGACTAATAGATCAACATGAGTCAAGAGAAACTTGAGCTCTCCTCTCTCATCTTCTATCCTCTCCTCCCTTCTCCTCTTTCATCTCCTCCCCTCTCCTCTCTCATCTCCTATCCTCTCCTCTCTCATCTCCTATCCTCTCCTCCCCTCTCCTCTCTCATCTCCTATCCTCTCCTATCCTCTCCTCCCCTCTCCTCTTTCATCTCCTCCCCTCTCCTCTCTCATCTCCTATCCTCCCCTCTCCTCTCTCATCTCCTATCCTCCCCTCTCCTCTCTCATCTCCTATCATCTCCTATCCTCTCCTCCCTTCTCCTCTTTCATCTCCTCCCCTCTCCTCTCTCATCTCCTATCCTCTCCTCTCTCATCTCCTATCCTCTCCTCCCCTCTCCTCTCTCATCTCCTATCCTCTCCTATCCTCTCCTCCCCTCTCCTCTTTCATCTCCTCCCCTCTCCTCTCTCATCTCCTATCCTCCCCTCTCCTCTCTCATCTCCTATCATCTCCTATCCTCTCCTCTCCTATCCTCTCCTCCCCTTTCCTCTTTCATCTCCTCCCCTCTCCTCTCTCATCTCCTATCCTCTCCTCCTCTCTCCTCTCTCATCTCCTATCCTCTCCTATCCTCTCCTCTTTCATCTCCTATCCTCTCCTCTCTCATTTCCTATCCTTTCCTCCCCTCTCCCCTCTCCTCTCTCATCTACTATCCTCTCCTCTCTCCTCCCCTCCCCTCTCTCATCTCCTATCCACTGCTCCCCTCTCCTCTCGCCTCGCCTCTGCTCTCCTCTCTCCTCATCTCCTATCCTATTCTCTCCTCCCCTCGCCCCTCTCCCCTCCCCTCTACTCTCTCATCTCCTATCCTCCCCTCTCCCCTCCCCTCTACTCTCTCATCTCCTATCCTATCCTCTGCTCTCCTCTCCTCTCTCCTCATCTCCTATTCTCTCCTCCCCTCACTCCTCTCCCCTCCTCTCTCCTCTTCCCATCTCCTCTCTGTCTCTGTTGCTTTGTTTTGCTGTAATGTCACATAAGGTAGGAGGAGGATGAGAGAGGGATGAAGTGATGGAGAGAGGAGTCAGGGCTTAGAGAAACAGGATCATCATGTCTGAGAGATTGTTGCCACCTGCTAGTTTTTGTTCCCTCTCTTATGTAATTATTGTGTGTGTGTGTGTGTGTGTGTGTGTGTGTGTGTGTGTGTGTGTGTGTGTGTGTGTGTGTGTGTGTGTGTGTGTGTGTGTGTGTGTGTGTGTGTGTGTGTGTGTGTGTGTGTGCGCGTAAGTGTGCGTAAGTGTGCGTAAGTGTGCGTAAGTGTGCGTGTCTATGCATGTGTGTATGTGTGAGAGAGAGTAAATGTGTTTGTGTGTGTGTTAGGGTGTTACTCTGTCCTCTTTGTGTGTTCTGTCCCTGATATTTTTATACATTTCAGTGGTCCTTTCCTCACGTGTGGTGAGAGAGAGAGAAACCTAACCTCCATCTCCCCCTCCCCTTCTCTTTACTCCCTCTCTCCCTCCCCTTCTCTTTACTCCCTCTCTCCCTCCCCTTCTCTTTACTCCCTCTCTCCCTCCCCTCCTCTTTACTCCCTCTCTCCCTCCCCTCCTCTTTACTCCCTCTCCCCCTCCCCTCCTCTTTACTCCCTCTCCCCCTCCCCTTCTCTTTACTCCCTTTCTCCCTCCCCTCCTCTTTACTCCCTCTCTCCCTCCCCTCCTCTTTACTCCCTCTCTCCCTCCCCTCCTCTTTACTCCCTCTCCCCCTCCCCTCCTCTTTACTCCCTCTCCCCCTCCCCTCCTCTTTACTCCCTCTCCCCCTCCCCTTCTCTTTACTCCCTTTCTCCCTCCCCTCCTCTTTACTCCATCTCTCCCTCCCCTCCTCTTTACTCCCTCTCTCCCTCCCCTTCTCTTTACTCCCTCTCTCCCTCCCCTCCTCTTTACTCCCTCTCCCCTTCCCCTTCTCTTTACTCCCTTTCTCCCTCCCCTCCTCTTTACTCCCTCTCTCCCTCCCCTTCTCTTTACTCCCTTTCTCCCTCCCCTCCTCTTTACTCCCTCTCTCCCTCCCCTTCTCTTTACTCCCTTTCTCCCTCCCCTTCTCTTTACTCCCTCTCTCCCTCCCCTCCTCTTTACTCCCTCTCCCCCCCTCCCCTTCTCTTTACTCCCTTTCTCCCTCCCCTCCTCTTTACTCCCTCTCTCCCTCCCCTCCTCTTTACTCCCTCTCCCCCTCCCCTCCTCTTTACTCCCTCTCCCCCTCCCCTCCTCTTTACTCCCTCTCTCCCTCCCCTCCTCTTTACTCCCTCTCTCCCTCCCCTTCTCTTTACTCCCTCTCTCCCTCCCCTCCTCTTTACTCCCTCTCTCCCTCCCCTTCTCTTTACTCCCTTTCTCCCTCCCCTCCTCTTTACTCCATCTCTCCCTCCCCTCCTCTTTTCTCCCTCTCTCCCTCCCCTTCTCTTTACTCCCTCTCTCCCTCCCCTCCTCTTTACTCCCTTTCTCCCTCCCCTCCTCTTTACTCCCTCTCCCCCTCCCCTCCTCTTTACTCCCTCTCCCCCTCCCCTCATCTTTACTCCCTCTCCCCCTGCCCCTACCCTCCCCTCCTCTTTACTCCCTCTCCCCCTCCCCTTATCCTCCCCTCCTCTTTGCTCCCTCTCCCCCTCCCCTTACCCTCCCCTCCTCTTTACTCCCTCTCACCTCCCCTTATCCTCTCCTCCTCTTTGCTCCCTCTCCCCCTCCCATTACCCTACCCTCCTCTTTACTCCCTCTCCCCATCCCCTCCTCTTTACTCCCTCTCCCCCTCCCATCCTCTTTCCTCCCTCTCTCCCTCCCCTCCTCTTTACTCCCTCTCACACTCCCCTTATCCTCCCCTCCTCTTTGCTCCCCCTCCCCTTACCCTCCCCTCCTCTTTAACCCCTCTCCCCCTCCCCTCCTCTTTACTCCCTCTCCCCCTACCCTCCCCTCCTCTTTACTCCCTCTCCCCCTCCCCTTATCCTCCCCTCCTCTTTGCTCCCTCTCCCCCTCCCCTTACCCTCCCCTCCTCTTTACTCCCTCTCCACCTCCCCTCCTCTTTACGCCCTCTCCCCCTCCCCTTATCCTCCCCTCCTCTATACTCCCTCTCCTCCTCCCCTTATCCTCCCCTCCTCTTTACTCCCTCTCCCCTTATCCTCCCATCCTCTTTGCGCCCTCTCCCCCTCCCCTTATCCTCCCATCCTCTTTGCTCCCTCTCCCCCTCCCCTTATCCTCCCATCCTCTTTGCTTTCTCATTCCCCTCCCCTTATCCTCCCATCCTCTTTGCTCCCTCTTCCCCTCCCCTTATCCTCCCATCCTCTTTGCGCCCTCTCCCCCTCCCCTTATCCTCCCATCCTCTTTGCTCCCTCTCCCCCTCCCCTTATCCTCCCATCTTCTTTGCTTTCTCATTCCCCTCCCCTTATCCTCCCATCCTCTTTGCTCCCTCTTCCCCTCCCCTTCCCCTCCCCTCCTCTTTGCTTTCTCATTCCCCTCCCCTTCCCCTCCCCTCCTCTTTGCTTTCTCATTCCCCTGGCCCCACACTCTGCTCTCTCCTCATTTATCTCTTGATAACTCATCCATTATTCATTATTTTATTTTCCTTCCAAATAAAGACAGAAAACATCAGAGACGTGCCAGATTAGTACTTTATTTGTACTCTCTATTTATATTCTCTCGCTCCATAAATACCATAGCAACACCATGGGGGAGACACACACCTACACTCTCACTATTATACACACCACAGTTGGCTGGTAGAACCTTAATTGGGGATGATGGGGTCGTAGTAATGGCTGGAACGGAATTAATGGAATGGTATCAAACACATGGTTTGATATCATTCCATTCACGCCATACCAGCCATTATTATGAGCCATCATCCTTTCAGCCTCCTGTGATGCACACACATACCCCCCCCCCCCCCCCCCCCCCCCCACACACACACTCACACGCCCACACACACACCCTTACACCCCCCCCCCCCCCCCCCCCCCCCAACACACACACACACACACACACACAAAACAATGTGCACAAGCAGACACAGGCATGCCCACACACTCACACACGCTGCCAGGTGAAAGTGTATATGCCAACCACTGGTATCACATATCTTTTATAACTTTCTCTCTCTGTCTGTGCTCTGTGTGTTGGTGACTGGGGATCTGGGCAGGAGACATTCACACAGTCACGCACACAATGCCACAGCAAAGATAACTGCACACAATGCCACAGCAAAGATAACTGCATAGCAACTGTGTTAACACAATACAGATACACACACACACATACACACTAACACTCGAACTGTCCCTACACTACGGTGGCCCTCGACTGATATGTGTATTAATATCTGTCCCTTTGGGCTCAATGAGCTGAGAGCAAACATACCATATAGAAGATAAAGAAAGCAGGTTTCCTATCTCTCTTCCTCATAGAAGAATCGAGACAGCCATAGTAAGTATACAGGTAACTGCCAAAATAATGGAAACACGAGTAAATGATGGATACAAAGTATTTTGAAAGCAGGTTATTCCACACAGGTGTGGTTCCTGAGTTAATTAAGCAATTAACATCCCATCATGCTTAGGGTCATGTATAAAAATGCTGGCCAGGTCATTATTTTGGCTACCATGGCTATGCCCCCATAGGGCTCGAGTGGTCACTGAATGGTTTGATGAGCATGAAAATTATGTTAGCCATATGCATTGGCTGTCTCAGTCACCAGATCTCAACCCAATTGAACACTTATGGGAGATTCTGGAGCGGCGACTGAGACAGCATTTTCCATCAACAAAACATCAAATGATGGAATTTCTTGTGGAAGAATGGTGTCGCATACCTCCAAGTTCCACAGAATCTATGCCAAGATGCATTGAATCTGTTCTGGATCGTGGTGGCCCAACGCCCTGTTGAGATGTTTTATGTTGGTGTTTCCTTTATTTTCGCAGTTATCTGTAGCTTACTCCTGCTCCTATACTCCTCATGGTTCCTCCTGCTCCTCTGGTGGTGCAACAGAGACATCTAGTGGCCAGAGAAGGTTACTGCATGTCTTTTTTACTCCTCACCTGTCAGTCATATGGACACCTCCATTCAGACTGATGCTCCATAACTTCCTCTGGTCTCCTGAGATTGAATCATTCAAGACAAGAAATTCCCACTGACTCCTTACTAAGTTTATTTTCTTTATTGCAATAATAGCCATCTCAGGTGGTGGTTGTCATTGGGAGTGTGATTGTTAATGTGGGAGTAAATTCACAATGTGTCATTCAAATCACTCATTATTAAAGGGTTTCTTTGAACTAATAAACTATGCATGACAACGTAAATAAATGAATTACTAATAAATCCTTCACTGTAGAGATACTTATATTTCAAGTTTCAACATGTAACATAACCACTTATACAAATAGAAAAAATGACACTGCTGAAATAGTAAGACGACCACTTTTGATCTCACATTGTGAATGATTGTATTTGTCACATGCACCGAATACAACAGGTGTAGACCTTACAGTGAAATGCTTACTTACAGGCCCTTAACCAACAACGCAGTTTTAAGAAAAATAAGTGTTAAGTAAAAAATAGATAAGTAAAAATAAAAAAAATAAAAAATAGTTAAAGAGCAGCAGCAAAATAACAGTAGCAAGGCTATATACAGGTAGTTACTCTATCCTTTCCATCATCTCTCTATCCTTCTTCTTCATGTCTATCCTTCTCCTCCATCTGTCTATTCTTCCTCTCCATCTTTGTCTTAGAGATCATGATGTTCCTCTGTAACTCAGGCAGAACTATCTTCATCAGGTTTCTCTCTGCTTCAACTCTGGCCTCTCCTTCATAGTTTCCTCTCATCTCTATCTCCTGCCTGTGTCTCTCCTCCCTCTCATTCTCTCTCTTCGCTCTCAGTCTCTTTAGCTTTCTCTCCATCTCCTCCTTCCTATCAGATTCTCTTTTCAGCTTCCTCTCCAGTTCTCTTTTGAATTGATGTAGTTCTGTCCTTGAGCTGTTCTTGTCTATTGATGTTCTGTATTATGTCATGTTTCATGTTTTGTGTGGACCCCAGGAAGAGTAGCTGCTGCTTTTGCAACAGCTAATGGGGATCATAATAAAATACCAAATGTTATTATTTTCTTCCCTCTCTTCGTTCACCTGTCTCTCCAGTTCAGTGGTTCTTTCACTGAGTGTTCTAATATCTACCTCATGCTCCTGGATCTCTATCTGTATCAGAGTCCTGCAACTCCACAAGCCTCTGTCTCAAGTTCCTCTCCTGCTGTAGAATCTCTCTGTTTCTTGCCACCATCTCCTCTACCTGCTCCAGCAGCTCTGGAACCTGAGTACCATGAGCCCTGTCCTTAATGTTGAGGACGTGGTACCTGCTCCCACATGTCTCTACAAGCTGCTGGAGGTCCTGACTCCCTGCTTGGAGAAACTCCTCAATGTTCTGCTCTTTCAGGCCACCATCATGGGTGAATAGAATCACAGTGTTCCCAACAACCCTCCCCAAACATCTCCTCCATAAATCTATAATACACACATACTGTATCTACACGTTTCGAGAATGCACTGCACAGGAGATCTACAGAATAAGCAAAAGTTTTACTTTCTCCTTTGCACAGGTAGGCTATACACAGGTAGGCTATACACAGGTAGGCTATACACAGGTACTTGGGAGTAAACTCCTCCCCCCTATATTCTTCTCTCTGCTTTTTGGAAAGTGGATTTCTGCCAACATAGACAATATGGTGCCATCAACTTCACCCGTAATTACCAGCCAGCAGACGATAGTGATGTCCTTATTGAGTGACTGAGAAAAGATCCCAAGAGCATTCTCAGTTTATCTTATATGACTTGCTTATGAATGTGGTATGACTTTCATTGTAAAGCATGTGTAGTACTTCTGAATTAATGCCTTATAAAGCCTTTATAAGTTAGTTTAATATGTGACCAAAGTCACCAGAGTGTAACTGAAGTGGGTCACAATGTCTGAAACAATTCATAGCATCCTGTTGGTTATGATTATCATAAAGATTAATTAATTACAAAGACCAGACACCTCCAACAGCAGTCATTAACTTATTTATTATACTGAATTTACAAAATGAAAAGTAAAAGCAACACTTGAATAAACAGTATTATACATTTATTGTATTTTTTGACGTTTTGAAAAGCGGTCCACTGTACACAAGGCTGATGAAGTATAGAACCTTTTAAAAAACACCCAGAATCTGAAGTGGACTTTCCGGTGCCAGGGCACAGGAGTAAGGCGGACGCAGTTTTGGACACAACCCCTTTACTGCCACTGAGACGTAGGGAAATCAGATTAGCCATAATAAACACCCAGACTTCTAGTGGTACATGAGGGGGAATAGAGGGTAGAAAACTAACTGATAATAATCCACCATCTTGTGCTTCTACATGCTTATTATGAGAATGGTCCTACTACAGTCTATAGCAACTATACATTGCTCTCTCTCAATTGTTCTAACCCATTCACTTGGTGTTTTAAAATAACTCACAGGGAACATTTAACCGGTGATCTCCACCATCCTTTAAATGGAGCCAAATATGGAGTCTTTGGAGAGAAATAAAACGACAATGTTTGTTGGATGATCTCTGTGGCCTTTCACCCAATATTCAGCTAGTCCCTGACCCTTGACTAACACTGAGATCAGAGATCACTCCAGGTTGTAGCTGCCCATAACCACAGATCTAGGATCAGATAAGCCTTCATCAATCTGAAGGTTAACCAGAAAGGTGATTATTAAGTGAGGAGGATACATCTCACCCGTCCTTTGTTATCAAACCATTTCCACTAATGTCATTTTCAAACAAAGAGGAAAAACACAGCTAACTGAATGGAGATACTTTACACATCATAAGGAAGCGTTAAACATCGCTGTCGTCTAAACATGTCCATTAGTCGTTGTTGAAAGAACACATGTGGGAGGGTTGGTGGAAAGAGAAGTTCTTTGAATGTTTTCCAATGAATTCCTTGAATATTTGATGAGCCAATGTAAAACACAGTGGTATTCTCTACCCGTCTACAGCATGACCTATTCCTATAGCAGACTATCCTAACCCCGACCCTCAACACCATCAACACAAATGGAAACAAAAAAATTAAAGAAAACAATGGTGAATTCAACCGTTGACATTAACATGGTGATTTGTAACTGACGACCAAGATACTTTTTTAAAGAACGCAAAAAAATTAAATCAATCTCTTCGGTTTGGAATGGAATTCTTACAGAATCTAAAATAATTCACCTTCTTTGTCATTGGATGATATGATGCAAGGTATCGTACAGGGCAGGGTAGATAGGAGAGTAATATAAATACTTCAGGGTTGAGTAGAGTATAGCATTGCCCCTTTAAGAACAGAAAGAACAGTCCACAGTATTGACAGATGCCCACGCAGCCCTGGGTGTGTGAGGAGGTGAGAGGGCCAAAGGCTTGCCTGAAGGGCCACGCTGCTCTCTCCCACATGGCTGGTAACAGAAGGCATGCTGAATTGAGGGAGGGTGTATATGGAAATTCCCCTAGCCAGAGGATGGGGGAGACCTTAAGGGGAAGGGGAGACTGGGGCAGACATGGGGCTGTGGGGATAGTTCCAGATGTTGAGGCAAATCAGTAATGTGGGGCAACAGAGCAAAAATAGGAGCATTGGAGGGTAGTGTCGTGACAGATTGGGGCAGCACAGGGCAGATAGGTCATGTTGAGGTCAGTTTAAGGGCAGCGGTGTTAGAAGGTCTTCCTGTGGATGGCCCGTGCTCTGTCCTCCTCATACTCCTTCTTGCTGACCCACATTTTCTTAAAGGTGTCCAACGACGCCAGGATGGAGCCACTACGCAGAACACAATAGAGGGAGGAGAGGAGAGAGGGATTAGGGAATAGAGAGATGCGTGAGTGAGAGTGAGTCTGTGTGTGGTGATCTCTTACCCGATCCACGTGGAGTAGAGCCTCTCCTGAGGGGCGGAAATCTGGACAGGAAACACAGAGAGAGACGGAAAGTCAGCAGGGACTTGCTGAGGAGACATCCTGCCCACACATGCTAAAAACAGACTCATATAGCAACATGCTGAGATCTGGCCAAGAAGAGGTGAAAAGCTGGGTCATTGGTTACTATACCTTGATCTTCACGTCTTTGGGAGCGAGCTTCTTCACTTCGCTTAGTAACCTGTCCCCGAAACCTGCAGCAGAAAAGACTGTTAGCTAAGGAGCCTTAAACCACATGAGAAAACACCCACTTTCACAACACACTAGTATTAGTTGTTGTTGGTCAGTGTGTGTGTGTGTGTGTAACCTTTGAGCAGTGTGGATCCTCCAGACAGTACGATGTTGGAGAAGAGTGTGCGTCGGAGGTCCATGTCAGACTTCTGGATAGCGAAGGCCAGCACCTCGTGGATCCCCTCGCTCTCGTCTCCGATCAAGTCTGGCCTGAACAGCAGCTCTGGGGCGCGGAACCTGGCTGGACCAATCTGGACAGGGGGCAGAGGTCAGAGTTAGGGTCAACTGGGTGTCAGAGATGATGATATTGATGTTTGTAGTCCCTCAAAATAAAACAAAGGTGTGTGTGTGTGTGTGTGTGTGTGTGTGTGTGTGTGTGTGTGTGTGTGTGTGTGTGTGTGTGTGTGGTGTTTGACTCACATCCAGCGTGCTACCGTCGGGGAGGGTGTACTGGGCCTTCTCGGTCTCCAGAGTCTCATCCTTCTGGGGGTTCAGGGACAGGTAGCAGGCTCTCTGAGGACAGAAACACACATATTACCAGCACTTCCCTATTGACAGTAAGGCTGGCCAATATATTGAATTAATTAGATTCATTTGAATATATGTTTTTCTGCGATATTCCAAATGCCTGTAACGGATTTTGTCTTTATGAGCGTTTATGTCCGCTTGTTCTCGTGTTGTATTTTTGGTCCGGTCTCTTTTGCTCCTTCTGTGCTGTGTGCACCTCCCCATTTACACCAGAGATCTGTATATAATGATGAGATGCACGTCTCTGCCCTAACAATGGGAGTCGTTGTCCCAAAGTCGGGAAGGCAGATGACAAACTTAGGTCCAAAATAAGCCCAAAGAGAATAAGCCCGCTGTTTCAACTCGCTATTTGAATTTGAGGTTTGGTCCAACAGAATCAGTCATATGGACACTGAAACACACTGAAACATGATTTAACTGTAATAAAGGACAAGTTAACCTTTCTGACGATACCCTTTTTATGTCTCAACTGCTCACATGGCGTACAGAGCAGACATGACTAAAACAGGAGTATCAATGAACATTGATTCTGGAAAAGAAGGCTAAGTTTGTCGTGCCACATACCACGAGCAGCATTTTAGCCAAAGACTTATACGGTCTAGTCTGTGTTTTATAAATGTGCAATAAGCATAAAACGCAATTATATAAGGAATTGGCAACTCGTTGTCATTCTGAGAAATAAGGTAGGCCACTTGATTTCAACATGTGAACAAAGTGGACAGGCTAGCATGCTGTTCAAACAGTTGGAGACGGACAGCAGGGTGTGTTTATAAATATTCAACTGTTTTCTTGTTAGCTAGCAAATACATCCAAGTTGGTAAACATGAAATATAAAATTAGCTGGCTAATCACTAGCATGTGGGCTGGAGAGATTGTTGATGAGACCTGTGTTAATGTTCTATAGCCTAACGCCTGCTATATGAAGTTAGTTAGTGAATGTGCATTATGCAGGGTTCTGGTTACATTTGCAACAAAAAAGGGCAATTTCATAGACAGACTTGAAAGCTGGATCAGTGATTATAAAATGTTTAAAAAGCAGGTTGAATTATTTTGATTAAATAATTATTAGTGTCTTATGAATTCATTAGATTATTGCTGACTGTTTGAAATGCAGTGCATTTGACCTTTAATTGTACAACAATGCTTATTTAGAGAGAACATTTAAAATGATAATAGATATATATTGTGAATGACCCATATGTTTGAAATAAATAGAGATGTGATTTTTAGGCCATATCGCCCAGCCCTAATTGACAGCAATTCCTATTGAGCCCTTCATTTTCTTCTAGTTAGGTCACACACACACACACACACTGTCCGTCCCTTACCTCTTTGATGGTGCGGACCACCTCAAACTCTGCGGAGGTATGGAAGTCATAGCCCTCCTTGCGTAGCAGCAGCCGGAGGTAACGGGACACGTCCCTTCCAGCGATGTCCACCCTCATGATGGAGTGGGGAATGGCAAAGCCCTCGTAGATGGGCACCGCATGGGTCACCCCGTCGCCTGCATCCAACACCACACCCGTGGTACGCCCTGTCGCATAGCTGGACCAGAGAAAGGGGCGTGAGTATAACAAACACACAAAAGCGTGCCTGCACACACTAACGCACACGGTATGTACACAAACACACAAACAGTGTAGCGTACTCACAGACTGAGGACTGCCTGCATGGAGATAAAGAGGGCGGGAACGTTGAAGGTCTCAAAGAACACCTCAGCCGCCTTCTCCCTGTTCTTACTGGGGTTCAGAGGGGCTTCAGTCAGCAGGACAGGGTGCTGGAGGGGAAGACAGATCCAGTTAGCATGCGAGCCAGAAGGCTGAAAATCGCTTTCTTAGTCATACTAGCTCCCTTGTCTGTTAAATACTTTTCACACACTCACAACATCCATAATTTTTTATACAATTCAATAAATCAAGAACCCTAACATTTACAACAATGGTTAACTGTTCACACAGTGAGGAGATTAGAGACAGGAAAAGGGGAGGAGGAGAATAAGGAGAGAGCCCACCTCCTCTGAGAAGGTCTGCAGCTGTTCCTTAGAGTAGACGTACTGCCAGATCCTCTCCATATCGTTCCAGTCCTTCACTATACCATGCTCCATAGGATACCTTACTGACAGCAACCCTCTGTGCTCCTGGGAGGGAGGGATAAGAGAAGGGTTAGAGGCTTGATGAAACTGGCCCCTTCATAGTGAGTGTGTGTGTGTGTGTGTGTGTGTGTGTGTGTGTGTGTGTGTGTGTGTGTGTGTGTGTGTGTGTGTAAGGCTATGGTATGAAGCCTACCTCTGCTTTGGGTCCAATGAAGAGGTCCCCCTCCAGGGCTCCTGCCATCACGCGCACGTGCTTGGGACGGCCCACACTGGATCACACACAGCAGAACACAACACAGTTAGAAACAACCCCACGGATGTTATTCATCTGAATCACAGCTGTGTCTTATTGATGTAGGATAGGTACAAATAAAGGAGGTCTTACTAGTTGGGGAAGCAGTATTTGGGGATCTGGTCTCCAGCAAAGCCAGCTTTGACAACACCTGAACCCTGGGGAGAGACAGATGGAGGTAGAGGGAAGATTAGGAGAGATAGGACAGGAGAGAAAGTTATTCATATCAAGCTATGACTACTTAAGTTGTCTGTCCCAAGCCACAACAATTAACACTCCTTCGTGTGTGTTGAGTCATAAGACACAGCCTGAGGCAGCGGAAGGCATTATCCCACTGAGACATCACACACATTACAGCCCCTATCTGCTGGGTTATGGCTGCATCACTGGGCTTTAACATGCCTAGTGTTTCCTTATAATTAATAGTCATAAGGGTTTGAGTAAAACATTAGCCCATGAAAGGCCTCTGGGCTCATGACAGGGCAACAGATGACACAGGTAGTATTATGTTGACAACAACACAACAGTTATCACCTGCAAGGTCCGGTACACTCATTCAGGACCAATTATCTAGCAAATAAGCTCATTTAGGAAATAAGTGGTTTATTTATAGTGTGGTGCACATAATCAGTGACAGGTGGCGATAGCTAACGCTGCTAGCTAACTTCTTTCTCGACCAACGCATTTCGCATAGATGGCTAGCCGTTTGCAAGGTGGGGTTTGTTTCCCGGCGACACAACTGTGTATCTAGCCGGTGTTGCAGCTATTTACCTAGGTAGTGCCTGACGTTAACTGTAAATGTATCATATAAATCTAGCTAGATAGTTATTCTTCCAGAACAGAACATATATGATGGAGACGATACAGGCAAACCAGTGTTTGGATGAAAAATAACAACGTAAGCTGGCTAAATAACGTTAGCTGATTCTGCAGCACACACAGCAACATACATATTTGACAAAGATACATTCTACTACACGAGGTCCACGTGGAAAGAGATGGCTAAGCGCAAGTGGAATATATTTATGAATAGTAAGCTAGTACAATGTATTCAGTAATGTCCGCTATCAAAGCACAGCTAGAACAATAAGACAGATATTTCACCGGATGTATAAATGTGAATCATCCGCTTAGCGTTTCCACTCACTGAGAGGAAGCCCAGTAGTGGGCAGTGGATTTTGGCCAACATTATGCAAATGTCCTCATAGATGAAACATTTAATCTCAATACAGTTTTCTTTTCCCAAAACTACAATCTGTTGTAGACTTTACCCTTTGCCAAAGTAAAAAAAAAGAAGGCGTTTAGAAGGGGTGCAAAGGCGAATTTAGTTATTGCACACGCGCACCTCAGAATAGGTATTCCCTGACGGAAATATGCAGATGTGTGCTAGAACAGGCCAATAGGATCTCGCTAGCTCGTACTCGGCTCTGCCCACCTCTTTCCTTGTTCTGCCCACTATGACTTTGTTTCCATTGGAAACGACAGGCTGTTGCCTATCTTTGTTTAGTTATAAAAATCTTTGATCAAAACCTCCAACACAACACTAGCTAGCTAACCTCCCTGGCTAGTCGTTAGCTAGGCAAGGGTGTGGATGAGTGACATCATACTTACATTATCGATCACAACCGGCTGGTTAGCTATAATGTCATAGGACTCCATGACGAACTGATTGTTTAAGATATGTTTCTATTAATCCTTTGATACAATCTTGCCTATTTGATATTTTAATCATGTAAATAACGCCCTGTCACTCTGGTCTCAGACCACCGGTCGCTGCTGCTTGCGTTGATCACAACCCAACCCAGTAGGTATGCGGTTGTCTCTAGAGTAGACTGACAGTGCAACAGCCAATGGCAATACTGCCAGCTGGAGCCCACGTGCTCGCTGTCAAACCCAGATTCAGGGTTGTGAGCTTGTGCAGTTTTTGCCGGCTTGTTTTTCCATCATCATCATCATAATCATTATTATCATCATCACCATCTTTATGAATAAATGTACCTTCAGCTAAATAAACTTTCCCCCTTTCCAAGTTGAATAGATGAGCATCAGAGTGGGTGGAAACATAATATCTATTACATTATTATGTGCATGTTTGGGAAATCATGGGCAATTATTAATGAACAGAAATTATGTATGTTTTATCTGTCTGTAAATTCCACAACATCCAAAAATGTTAAAGTTGGAGAAAAAAAATGTATTTGCCTTTAACTTTAAGAAAAAGTGGCTGTAACCGGAAGAACTGTTATGTATTTTTGTCCGTCCGTAGGACAGGCAGTTCGAATATCTTTTATAAATCAAATCTATTTTATTGTCATCCAACCAGTTAAAAAACTGACTGTAAGGTACTTACAGGTTTTTAAATAGAGGTATTGTCTAGGTAAGAAACCACTGTCATTATTCAACAACAACTAAAAGTTATGAATTCCTCTAATCTATAGTTAGCTAGCTAGGTAGTTACGCACCGGAGGTAGCTAGTATGGCTACTCTTAACACTTGGCCATTAGCAAGTATCACAAAGCGATTAAAACTTATGAATGGCAAATTGTATGGACATGTCATTTTCTGATCCAACTAAAACATAGAAAATATGCATCACAGCATTAACTATAGCTAAAATTAGTTTAGCCAAGGCCTTTGTAGCCAGTTAGCCAGCTAAGTTACACGTTTGACCGGAAGTGAGTTTGTGAATGTAGAAGAAGCAAGCTAATACAGGCAGTTAGTAAATAAATGCTGTCTATATTTTAGCCAGATGTAGAGAAAGTGAAAGAATGTGTGTGTAGGTCTTGCCTGGCTGGCCCATGGTGAGACGGGGACCTAGAGGAACTGAACAGACTCAAGATGGCCTGTGTGGAGGAGCCCCCTGAGAAGTAAGTGTGTGTGTGTGTGTGTGTGTGTGTGTGTGTGTGTGCGCGCGCGTGCGTATTAACCTGTGTCTCCCTCTGTGTGTTTCCAGGCACTGCTGGGTGTGTTTTGCGACAGAGAGAGAGGACAGCGTGGCAGAGTGGGTGAGCCCCTGTAGATGTAAGGGCTGTACCAAGTGGATCCACCAGGCCTGTCTGCAGCGTTGGCTCGATGAGAAGCAGAAAGGAAACAGTGGAGGAGCCGTCAGCTGCCCTCAGTGTGGCACAGAGTACCGCATTTTCTTTCCCAAAATGGGTAACTAACACACACACACACTGCATCATCTTACCCAAGGTGAGATATAGAACAAACACACTCACCAACTCGCACACAAACACACTACACACCACAATGAAAGCTCTATTCTGTAGCTTTCATGTCCAGGTGTGTCAGTTAGTTAATGGCTGTCTGTATATGTTTGTCCCCCACCCTCCAGGGCCATTGGTATACTTCCTCCAGCAGATGAACAGTGCTCTGTCACGGGCCAGTCCATTCACTGCTGCCGGTGTGGTGCTGGGGACAGTCTATTGGTCAGCTGTCACCTATGGAGCTGTGACTGTCATGCAGGTACATGCCTCTTGACTTCTGAACCTTAACCCTGTCATACGCGTTATACCCTTGACCTCTAACCTTTGACCCATAACTAACACTAACTACTCACTAGTTCAGTAACTAGTTCAGTGAATCCATTGCAAACAACAATGCAACTCAAAACACAAGAGTCCCAGTTCACCTCTTTCCCTCCCTCCCTCCCTCATCTTCTACCCCTCCCCCTCTTTCTCCAGGTGGTGGGCCATAAGAAGGGCTTGGATGTGATGGAGAGAGCAGATCCTCTGTTCCTCCTGATGGGTCTACCTACCATCCCTGTGATGCTTGTCCTGGGCAAGATGATCCGCTGGGAGGACTACATACTGAGGCTGTGGCAGAGACACTCCTCTAAACTACAGCTGCTATTGCCAGGTATACATGCATGCATGCATACATACATACAAAAGTGAGAAGACAGGTTGTCTGCCTGGGGTATGGCTGTCTGTCTGAGGTATGGTTAACTTTAGAGGTTTAGTAAACGTTACAGCATATAGTACATTCTGCAAATGAAATGCATTTGACAAAACAATTTTTAACTCTTCCTCTCTTCCCCTCCCTCCCAGGTATAGGTCGTCCGTTGCCCCGTGTGCCAGCTGATGGGGGTAATGGAGGGGACCACCTGTCAGTGTCTCGTACTCTGTGTGGAGCTCTCATCTTCCCCTCTGTAGCCAGCCTGGTGGGACGACTGATCTTCAGCAGGGTACCCTCATCTCTGCAACGCACCGTTCTGGTGAGGGGAGAGTGTATTTGTACAGTATGTTTCAAGGCTGGGGTAGAATTTGTTTTATGTTTGTCTCTCGCTCTCTTTCTCTGTGTTGTAGGGTGGTATAGCATTTGTGGTGATGAAGGGAGTGTTGAAGGTGTATTTCAAACAGCAGCAGTACCTCATTCAGGCCAACCGCCACATCCTCAACTACCCTGAGAGAGGGAGGGACGGAGAGACGGAGGGACGGAGCGAGGGAGGAGAAGACGACACAGAGGACAGCGGAAATGAGTGAATGCAAGACTCCCCCTCCCCAACCTTAACCCCGGGGGAGGGAGAAAGAGTTGGGAGTTCGGCACACAAGGACAGCAGAAATGATTGACAGCCTCCCAGAATCCTCTGTTCCCAATCGCAATGTAGTTTTATTTTACTCAGACAAGGGGTGTGTTTAGGAGGCGCATTACATTTCCAAACAGAGAACTTGTCCAATAGGAATGCAATTGTTAGTTTTTTCCTGAATGCGACCCAGCTCTTCTATTTGCATTGTAAGATATCCACCCAACCATGACTGTATGTGTGAGTGTGTGTACACTGTAGAGCCCATGCTATTTTATTTGCCTGTATGAATGAATTGGCAAATAAAGTGATTTGATTGTTAATTTCTGCATTCTCTCTGTTTGATGTGATTGATTAGGATCCCCATTAGCCAACTCCTATGGCGACAGCTAGTCTTACTGGGGTCTGACATAAAGCAAAAAAGACAGACAAAATTACTTTTCAATTTGCATACATTTAAAAACAACATGTAGTGTATGTGTGCATCTAACAGTTACACATACATGTCAGTACATACACATAACAAGGACGTCACATGAGGGCGAGGCGTTGTGCCCTGATGTGTTACTTTATTATAATTTTTTTTAAACCAGGTTTGCTGTTCACTTGCGCTATATAAGATGGAAGGGAGAACTCATGACTCTGTATAATACTCTACATTTCCTTGAATTTGTTCTGGACCTGTGGGGACATGTCTAGTGGGGTAAGTGTGTGTGTCAGTGCTGTGTGTAAGTTGACTATGAAAACAGTTTCTTATAAGAAACATATTTAATAATAAGATAAAACTAGAGCCTGCAGAACTTGCTTTGTGGAGTCTGGTGTCATATCTTTATTACGGATAGACCTCTCCCCATCTTTACAACCATTGAATCTATATATTTTGACCATGACAGTTCACAATCTTAAGTAACACCAAGTAATTTAGTCTCCTCAACTTGTTTTACACAACACCATTCATTACCAGATTAAGGACCCTGGGACTAAACACCTCCCTCTGCAACTGGATCCTGGACTTGCTGACGGGCCGCCCCCCAGGTGGTAAGGGTAGGTAAGAACACATCTGCCACGCTGATCCTCAACACGAGGGCCCCTCAGGGGTGTGTGCTCAGTCCCCCTCCTGTACTCCCTGTTCACTCATGACTGCACAGCCAGGACACGACTCCAACACCATCATTAAGTTTGCCGATGACACAACAGTGGTAGGCCTGATCACCGACAACGATGAGAAAGCCTATAGGGAGGAGGTCAGAGACCTGACCGTGTGGTGCAAGGACAACAACCTCTCCCTCAATGTGATCAAGACAAAGGAGATGATTGTGGACTACAGGAAAAGGAGGACCGAGCACGCCCCCATTCTCATCGACGGGGCTGTAGTGGAGCAGGTTGAGAGCTTCAAGTTCCTTGGCGTTCACATCACCAACAAACTAACATGGTCCAAGCACACCAAGACAGTCATGAAGAGATCACGACAAAACCTATTCCCCCTCAGAAGACTGAAAAGATTTGGCATGGGTCCTTAGATCCTCAAAAGATTTTACAGCTGCATCATCAAGAGCATCCTGACGGGTTGCATCACTGCCTGGTATGGCAACTGCTCGGCCTCCGACCACAAGGCGCAACAGAGGGTAGTGTGTACGGCCCAGTACATCACCGGGGCCAAGCTTCCTGCCATCCAGGACCTCTATACCAGGCGTTGTCAGAGGAATGGCCCTAAAAATTGTCAAAGACTCCAGCCACCCTAGACATAGACTGTTCTCTCTGCTACCGCACAGCAAGCGGTACCGGAGCACCAAGTCTAGGTCCAAGAGGCTTCCAAACAGCTTCTACCCCCAAGCCATAACAATCCTGAACATCTAATCAAATGGCTACCTAGACTATTTGCATTAAGCCTCCCCCCTCTTCTATGCTGCTGCTACTCTCTGTTATTATCTATGCATAGTCACTT
This sequence comes from Salvelinus namaycush, assembly GCF_016432855.1. NCBI lineage: Eukaryota > Metazoa > Chordata > Actinopteri > Salmoniformes > Salmonidae > Salvelinus > Salvelinus namaycush. The sequence continues at coordinate 14,752,197 of NC_052337.1, read as the reverse complement.
TAATAACTCTACCTACTTGCACATTGCCTCTGTACCGGTACCCCCTGTATATAGCCCCGCTATTGTTATTTACTACTGCTCTTTAATTATTTGTTATTCTTATTTTTTTTTTTTTTTTCACCTTTATTGAACCAGGTAAGCTAGTTGAGAACAAGTTCTCATTTACAACTGCGACCTGACCAAGATAAAGCAAAGCAGTGCGACACAAACAACAACACAGAGTTACACATGGAATAAACAAGCGTACAGTCAATAACACAATAGAAAAAAATTAAGTCTATATACAGTGTATGCAAATGGCGTGAGGAGGTAAGACAATAAATAGGCCATAGTAGATGTGTAATTACAATTTAGCAAATTAACACTGGAGTGATAGATGAGCAGATGGTGATGTGCAAGTAGAAATACTGGTATGCAAAAGAGCAGAAAAGTAAATAAAAACAATATGGGGATGAGGTAGGTAGATTGGATGGGCTATGTACAGATGGGCTATGTACAGCTGCAGCGATCGGTTAGCTGCTCAGATAGCTGATGTTTCAAGTTAGTGAGGGAAATATAGGTCTCCAGCTTCAGTGATTTTTGCAATTCGTTCCAGTCATTGGCAGCAGAGAACTGGAAGGAAAGGCGGCCAAAGGAGGTGTTGGCTTTGGGATGACCAGTGAGATATAGTACCTGCTGGAGCGCGTGCTACGGGTGGGTGTTGTTATCGTTACCAGTGGGCTGAGATAAGGCAGAGCTTTACCTAGCATAGACTTATAGATGACCTGGAGCCAGTGGGTCTGGCGACGAATATGTAGCGAGGGCCAGCCGACTAGAGCATACAGGTCGCAGTGGTGGGTGGTATAAGGGGCTTCGGTGACAAAACGGATTGCACTGTGATAGACTGCATCCAGTTTGCTGAGTAGAGTATTGGAAGCTATTTTGTAAATGACATCGCCAAAGTCGAGGATCGGTAGAATAGTCAGTTTTACGAGGGTATGTTTGGCGGTGTGAGTGAAGGAGGCTTTGTTACGAAATAGGAAGCCGATTCTAGATTTAATTTTGGACTGGAGATGTTTAATATGAGTCTGGAAGGAGAGTTTACAGTCTAGCCAGACACCTAGGTATTTGTAGTTGTCCACATATTCTAAGTCAGAACCGTCCAGAGTAGTGATGCTAGTCAGGCGGGCGGGTGCGGGCAGCAAACGGTTGAAAAGCATGCATTTGGTTTTACTAGCATTTAAGAGCAGTTGGAGGCCACGGAAGGAGTGTTGTATGACATTGAAGCCCGTTTGGAGGTTAGTTAACACAGTGTCCAAAGAAGGGATAAATGTATACAGAATGGTGTTGTCTGCGTAGAGGTGGATCAGGGAATCACCCGCAGCAAGAGTGACATCGTTGATATATACAGAGAAAAGAGTCGGCCCGAGAATTAAACCCTGGTGTACCCCCATAGAGACTGCCAGAGGTCCGGACAACAGGCCCTCCGATTTTACACACTGAACTCTGTCTGAGAAGTTGTTGGTGAACCAGGTGAGGCAGTCATTTGAGAAACCAAGGCTGTTGAGTCTGCCGATAAGAATACAGTGATTGACAGAGTCGAAAGCCTTGGCCAGGTCGATGAAGGCGGCTGCACAGTCTTTTATCGATGGCGGTTATGATATCGTTTAGTACCTTGAGGTGCACCCGTGACCAGCTTGAAAACCGGACTGCACAGCTTAGAAGGTGCGGTGGGATTCGAAATGGTCAGTGATCTGTTTATTTACTTGGCTTTCAAAGACTTTAGAAAGGCAGGGCAGGATGGATATAGGTCTATAAAAGTTTGGGTCTAGAGTGTCACCCCCTTTTAAGAGGGGGATGACCGCGGCAACTTTCCAATAATAATTTTAGAAAGAGAGGGTCCAGATTGTCTAGCCCAGCTGATTTGTACAGGTCCAGGTTTTGCAGCTCTTTCAGAACATCTGCAATCTGGATTTGGGGGAAGGAGAAGCTGGGGAGGCTTGGGCAAGTAGCTGCGGGGGGTGTGGAGCTGTTGGCCGGGGTTGGGGTAGCCAGGAGGAAAGCATGGCCAGCCGTAGAGAAATGCTTATTGAAATTCTCAATTATCGTGGATTTATCGGTGGTGACAGTGTTACCTAGCCTCAGTGCAGTGGGCAGCTGGGAGGAGGTTCTCTTGTTCTCCATGGACTTTACAGTGTCCCAAAACTTTTTGGAGTTAGAACTACAGGATGCAAATTTCTGTTTGAAAAAGCTAGCCTTTGCTTTCCTGACTGACTGCGTATATTGGTTCCTGACTTCCCTGAAAAGTTGCATATCGCGGGGACTATTCGATGCTAGTGCAATCCGCCAGAGGATGTTTTTGTGCTGATCAAAGGCAGTCAGGTCTGGAGTGAACCAAGGGCTATATCTGTTCTTAGTTCTACATTTTTTGAAAGGGGCATGCTTATTTAAGATGGTGAGGAAATGTATTTTAAAGAATGACCAGGCATCCTCGACTGAAAGGATGAGGTCAATATCCTTCCAGGATACCCGGGCCAGGTCGGTTAGAAAGGCCTGCTCGCAGAAGTGTTTTAGGGAGCGATTGACAGTGATGAGGGGTGGTCGTTTGACCGCGGACCCATAGCGGATGCAGGCAATGAGGCAGTGATCGCTGAGATCCTGATTGAAAACAGCAGAGGTATATTTGGAGGGCAAGTTGGTCAGGATAATATCTATGAGGGTGCCCATGTTTACGGATTTAGGGTTGTACCTGGTGGGTTCCTTGATAATTTGTGTGAGATTGAGGGCATCTAGCTTAGATTGTAGGACTGCCGGGGTGTTAAGCATATCCCAGTTTAGGTCACCTAACAGAACAAACTCTGAAGATAGATGGGGGGCAATCAATTCACATATGGTGTCCAGGGCACAGCTAGGAGCTGAGGGGGGTCTATAACAGGCGGCAACAGTGAGAGACTTAATTCTGGAGAGATTCATATTTAAAATTAGAAGCTCGAACTGTTTGGGCATAGACCTGGAAAGTATGACCGAACTTTGCAGGCTATCTCTGGAGTAGATTGCAACTCCTCCCCCTTTGGCAGTTCTATCTTGACGGAAAATGTTGTAGTTGGGTTTGGAAATCTCCGAATTTTTGGTGGCCTTCCTAAGCCAGGATTCAGACACGGCAAGGACATCAGGGTTGGCGGAGTGTGCTAAAGCAGTGAGTAAAACAAACTTAGGGAGGAGGCTTCTGATGTTAACATGCATGAAACCAAGGCTTTTTCTGTTACAGAATGAGAGTGCCTGGGGATATGCAGGGCCTGGGTTAACCTCCACATCACCTGAGGAACAGAGGAGGAGTAGGATGAGCGTACGGCTAAAGGCTATCAAAACTGGTCGTCTAGTGCGTTGGGGACAGAAAATAAAGGGAGCAGATTTCTGGGCGTGGTAGAATAGATTTAGGGCATAATGTACAGACAGGGGTATGGTGGGGTGCGGGTACAGTGGAGGTAAACCCAGGCACCGAGTGATGATAAGAGAGGTTGCATCTCTGGACGGGCTAGTTATGCTGGGTGAGGTCACCGCATGTGTGGGAGGTGGGACAAAGGAGGTATCTGAGGCATGTTGAGTGGGACTAGGGGCTCCGCAGTAAACTAAAACAATGATAACTGTCCTAAACAACTGCGTACAAGGCATATTGACATTTGAGAGAGACGTAAAGTGAGGCATAAAGCAATCACAGGTGTTGATTGGGAGAGCTAGCTAAGACAACAACGGGTAAGACAACAACAGCTCTTATCTTACTTTTTTTGTATTTTCTTAAAACTGCATTGTTGTTCAAGGGCTTGTAGGTAAGCATTTCACTGTAAGGTCTACATCTGTTTTATTTGGCGCATGTTACAAATACAATTTGATTTGATTTGATTCAGCTGAGTTCTAGAACTTAGGGAATGATTTGTGCCAAATACAGATCTCTTAGTTTTAGAGATGTTCACAACCAGTTTATTACTGGCCACCCATTCCAAACAGATTGCAACTCTTTGTTAAGGGTTTCAGTGACTTCATTAGCTGTGGTTGCTGATGTGTATATAGTTGATCATTATACATGGACACACATGATTTGTTTAATGCCAGTGGCAGGTCATTGGTGAAAAGAGTAGAGGGCCTAGAGAGCTGCCCTGCAGTAAACCACACTTTACATGTTTGACATTAGAGAAACTTCCATTAAAGAAAACCCTTTGAATTATATTAGATAGATAGCCCTGAATCCACGATATGGCAGAGGTTGAAAAGCCATAACACCTACGTTCTCAACAGCAGGTTATGGTCAATAATATCAAAGGCTGCACTGAAATCTAACAGTTCAGCTCCCACAATCTTCTTATCAATTTCTTTCAACCAATCATCAGTCATATGTGTCAGTGCTGTACATGTTGGGTGCCATTCTCTATATGCATGTTGAAAGTCTTGTTAATTTGTTCACAGAGAAACATTTGGTTAAACAATTTTTTCCAACAGTTTGCCTAGAGTTGGCAGCAAGCTGATATAGATTAAATATATGACAGATAAGAGTGGCTATAGAGTCCGTTACCATCCTCAGTAGCTTTCCATCTAAGTTGTCAACGCCAGGAGGTTTGTCATTATTGCTCGATAACAATTATTTTTCCACCACCAAACTAAAAGTTTTAAGGACAGGAAGCGAGGAAAGGAAGCATTCATTGTTTAGAAAAAATAATTTTTACCAATGACATCTCGGTAACTGCATGTGAGTTACCCCCTCATTCATCGCCATTGGACAACATTCACTCTTTAATCGTTGATTGGACGACATCGTTGCAACACTTTTTCAAGCTTTTTATTTTATTGCGGATGTTTTGGTTCCAATCGAAAAAATCAGAAACGGGTGTCTTTAGCTAGTTGACTCAAGCCGAGCAGCTAAATAACCAGAACTATCATGAAGAGAGTCACTCTGTTTGTCAACGGAACGTCTTCCAATGGCAAGGTAAGCTAGTTTCCGAGAACCCTATCGGATCCCTTTCTATATCAACTGCAGCACAGATAACATCTCTGCATAGCTACTGCTGTAGCTAGCTACATCTCATCTGACCACAGTAGGTGCGCTAGGTTGCCAGCAGTTTCGTAATTTGTCAGTGTACATCGCCAGATATATACTGTCGCAGGGTTGTATCTGTGGGCTTCGTGTGTATTTTCCCGCAGGTTGTGGCGCTGTATGGATCGCTGACAGACCTGCTGTCCGTCGCTAGCAGTAAACTGGGAATCCGAGCCTCCAGCGTTTATAACGGTACAGGCGGTCTTATAGACGACATAACGCTTATAAGGTGAGTTCAAAATTGGCGACATAGCAGAACTACTCAGCTAGTTAGGCAGGACAAAGTTCTGTTCACTGCTAACACCGTGCGTGTGTGTGTTCTGCAGGGATGATGACGTGCTGTATGTGTCTGAGGGCGACTCCTTTGATGGTAAGTTGACGACAACCTCTCAACAGCTCTATCAGGAGGTACAGTGTGGGATATTCTGTGCTTCTATCTGGGTGGGATGTACTTGCTATCTGTATGACTTCCCTCAGATGTGAGTAAGACACAGTGTGCAGACCCCCAGGATGACCCTGGTTGTCCAGACTGGTTCCAGACTCACACTGATTGGCTGACGCTCAACGTTGGGGGTTGCTGCTTCACCACCACACGGTAACCATGACAACCGCGCAGTCTGTCCACTCCATTCTATTGATACACATAACCTGTGTGGTGTGTTTTCTCCTCAGGAGCACTCTGGTCAGTAAAGAGCCAGTGAGCATGCTGGCCCACATGTTCCGAGACAAAGGTGATGATGTCACTCCCACAATGCACCACTCACTGCCTGTCTCCTCCACTCATTATTCATGTCCCGAATTCCTTGTGTGTGTGTGTGTGTGTGTGTGTGTGTGTGTGTGTGTGTGTGTGTGTGTGTGTGTGTGTGTGTGTGTGTGTGTGTGTGTGTGTGTGTGTGTAGATGTGTGGGGTAATAAACAGGACTCCCAGGGTGCCTACCTGATAGACAGGAGTCCAGGCTACTTTGAACCCATCCTCAACTACCTGAGACACGGACAACTCATCATCAATGACGGCATCAACCCACTGGGTATGCCACACACTCACAATGTACACACTGGACTTACACACGCACACTAATAGCTACTTCATCTCTTTCTCTGTCTCAGGGGTCCTGGAGGAGGCTCGGTTCTTCGGCATTGAGCAGCTGGCTGAGCAACTGGAGAACCTGATCAAGGTGTGTGTGTGAATACCGTAAGTGTGCATGAGGCCTGTCTATCCTAACTACACCATATTTTCTCCTACCCAGAGTTCCCAGCCTGCTGATGACCACTCCCCTCTAACCAGGAAGGAGTTTGTACGTTTCCTGTTGGCCACACCCACCAAGTCAGAGCTGCGCTGTCAGGTAGTACACACTCACCAAAATGTATCTGTTTTCAGTGGCTATGATCTATCTTGTCTGACACTGTCCTCTTTGATCTCCCTCTATTTCACACACACACACACACACACACACACACACACACACACACACAGGGTCTGAACTTCAGCGGTGCAGACCTGTCTCGCCTGGACCTGCGCTACATCAACTTTAAGATGGCCAACCTGAGAGCTGCCAACCTCACTCATGCCAACCTCAGTGGTGCCAACCTGGAGCGGGCAGACCTGTCCTCAGCCTGCCTTGATGTGTGTAAATGCATTGTGTTACTGTGTGTGTGTGTTACAGGGAGCTAACCTACAGGGTGTTAAGAGGCTGTGTTCTAATGTGGAGGTGTGTGTGTGTGTGTGTTACAGGGAGCTAACCTACAGGGTGTTAAGATGCTGTGTTCTAATGTGGAGGTGTGTGTGTGTGTGTGTTACAGGGAGCTAACCTACAGGGTGTTAAGAGGCTGTGTTCTAATGTGGAGGTGTGTGTGTGTGTGTGTTACAGGGAGCTAACCTACAGGGTGTTAAGATGCTGTGTTCTAATGTGGAGGTGTGTGTGTGTGTGTGTGTGTTACAGGGAGCTAACCTACAGGGTGTTAAGATGCTGTGTTCTAATGTGGAGGTGTGTGTGTGTGTGTGTGTGTGTGTGTGTGTTACAGGGAGCTAACCTACAGGGTGTTAAGATGCTGTGTTCTAATGCGGAGGTGTGTGTGTGTTACAGGGAGCTAACCTACAGGGTGTTAAGATGCTGTGTTCTAATGTGGAGGTGTGTGTGTGTGTGTGTGTGTGTGTTACAGGGAGCTAACCTACAGGGTGTTAAGATGCTGTGTTCTAATGTGGAGGTGTGTGTGTGTGTGTGTGTGTTACAGGGAGCTAACCTACAGGGTGTTAAGATGCTGTGTTCTAATGTGGAGGTGTGTGTGTGTGTGTGTGTTACAGGGAGCTAACCTACAGGGTGTTAAGATGCTGTGTTCTAATGTGGAGGTGTGTGTGTGTGTGTGTGTTACAGGGAGCTAACCTACAGGGTGTTAAGATGCTGTGTTCTAATGTGGAGGTGTGTGTGTGTGTGTGTTACAGGGAGCTAACCTACAGGGTGTTAAGATGCTGTGTTCTAATGTGGAGGTGTGTGTGTGTGTGTTACAGGGAGCTAACCTACAGGGTGTTAAGATGCTGTGTTCTAATGTGGAGGTGTGTGTGTGTGTGTGTGTTACAGGGAGCTAACCTACAGGGTGTTAAGATGCTGTGTTCTAATGTGGAGGTGTGTGTGTGTGTGTTACAGGGAGCTAACCTACAGGGTGTTAAGATGCTGTGTTCTAATGTGGAGGTGTGTGTGTGTGTGTTACAGGGAGCTAACCTACAGGGTGTTAAGATGCTGTGTTCTAATGTGGAGGTGTGTGTGTGTGTGTGTTACAGGGAGCTAACCTACAGGGTGTTAAGATGCTGTGTTCTAATGTGGAGGTGTGTGTGTGTGTGTGTGTTACAGGGAGCTAACCTACAGGGTGTTAAGATGCTGTGTTCTAATGTGGAGGTGTGTGTGTGTGTGTTACAGGGAGCTAACCTACAGGGTGTTAAGATGCTGTGTTCTAATGTGGAGGTGTGTGTGTGTGTGTTACAGGGAGCTAACCTACAGGGTGTTAAGATGCTGTGTTCTAATGTGGAGGTGTGTGTGTGTGTGTGTTACAGGGAGCTAACCTACAGGGTGTTAAGATGCTGTGTTCTAATGTGGAGGTGTGTGTGTGTTACAGGGAGCTAACCTACAGGGTGTTAAGATGCTGTGTTCTAATGCGGAGGGTGCGTCTCTGAGAGGGTGTAACTTTGAGGACCCTTCTGGAGTCAAAGCCAACATGGAGGGTAACATGCACATATAAACAAATTTGACTTGACTCGACACACACACACTTAAATTGCAAGGACGAGCAAGGTTCAATACCTTTTCGATCATACTTGGATTTGTATTGATGGTGTGTGTTAGGTGCCAACCTAAAGGGGGTGGACATGGAGGGTAGTCAGATGACAGGTATCAACCTGCGAGTTGCCACACTGAAGAACGCCAAGCTGAAAAACTGCAACCTGAGAGGAGCTACACTGGCTGGCACAGACCTAGAGGTAAACACACACACACACACACACACAAACACCTCTCAAACATAGCTCCCTCCCTCTCTTTCTCCCCCTCTCTCTCAGAACTGTGACCTGTCTGGATGTGATCTACAGGAAGCTAACCTTCGGGGCTCCAATGTGAAGGGAGCCATCTTTGAAGAGATGCTGACTCCACTGCACATGTCTCAGAGTGTACGATAACCCTACTGCACATGTCTCAGAGTGTACGATAACCCTACTGCACATGTCTCAGAGTGTACGATAACCCTACTGCACATGTCTCAGAGTGTAGAATAACCCTACTGCACATGTCTCAGAGTGTAGAATAACCCTACTGCACATGTCTCAGAGTGTAGAATAACCCTACTGCACATGTCTCGAGAGTGTACGATAACCCTACTGCACATGTCTCGAGAGTGTACGATAACCCTACTGCACATGTCTCGAGAGTGTACGATAACCCTACTGCACATGTCTCAGAGTGTACGATAACCCTACTGCACATGTCTCAGAGTGTACGATAACCCTAGTGCACATGTCTCAGAGTGTAGGATAACCCTACTGCACATGTCTCAGTGTACGATAACCCCACTGCACATGTCTCAGAGTGTACGATAACCCTACTGCACATGTCTCAGAGTGTACGATAACCCCACACAAACATACACTCCTGGTCCTTAAGTCACTCCTCCCAACCCCCTGTGTAGCTCACCACTGATTTTTGAATTCTCAGAAGAGACTAGTTGTCCAATACTATATCAACCCTTAGTAGTCACTTAGCTACCTGAGGGCAGTGGTTGTTCCTCTGACATGAGTGAATATGAAACGAGACCCAGGAATGTTTTAGTTCTAGTACACATGTTTGTATATATGGCGTAAAAGGTTCTACATGTTTGTAAAATAATATATGTATTTTGAAGGTAGATACGGCAGATTCGGGCCGACTTCTGCAACAACAAACAGTGTGAGGCTAAACTTCTCGCTGTTTTGGTCTCGCAGCTATCGTGTTGCAGCAGTGTGAAATACACCCATGCGCTTATCTGCAATATCTGAGGTTCATGGCAAAAGTTATATGGCTGAGTCTCACTTTAATGGGTCCACATGTACATTATCCTACATGGGCCATCTTCTCCATGCCTGGGGTTGGATTTCCATCACATGGTGCTACACTTTATCATTGTGGAAAGTATTTTTTTTTTTTCACGCTATCACTGTATAATTACTGTTTTATGTCTTTTGCAATAAAGGCTCTAGCCTTGTTTTTAGTATCTAGTTGTGTTTTTATGTCGACGGCTCCTCTAAGTGATCCGCACGTATATTTGCCATGCTTTACCCTCGGAAACTTGAGTTAAAGAGACAAGATTTGGAAGGATGGCCCTGGCAGACTAGGCACGCATAAAGTGATGCACACGTACAAGGGTGTGTAGGGTAACTGGAATGTACCTTATTGTAAAGGTTTGTGTTTGAAACCTGCCTTTTAGGAACAAACCTAAAAAAAAGCTATACAGCTGTACCATTGACAGCATCTTGACTGGCTGCATCACTGCTTGGTACGGCAATATCACCGCCCTCGATCGCATGGTGCTATAGAGGGTGGTGCGGACAGCCCAGTACATCACGGGCTGAGCTTCCTGCCATCCAGGACCTCTATATCAGGCAGTGTGAAAGGAAGGCCCAAAATATCTTTAAAGACTCCAACCACCCAAGTCAGACTGTTCTCTCTGCTTCTGCACAGCAAGCGGTAACGGTGCATCAAGTCTGACACCAACAAGCTCTTGAACTGCTTCCATCACCATGCCATAAGACTGCTAAAGAGCTAACAAAATGGCTACACGGACTATCTGAGTTGACCTATATATCTAAATCTTTTTTTTTCACACTCACAGGGCCCTACACACAGTCACTCCAACACACACAAACACTATTTGCTCACACACACATAATATGCATAAACATTTATACTAACTCTACACACCCACTCACATACAGACATATATGCTGCTACTGCTCTGTTTATCATATATCGTGATGACTAGTCACCTTAGCCCAATACATATCTACCTCTATACAGTTGAAGTCGGAAGTTTACATACACCTTAGCCAAATACATTTAAACTCCGTTTTTCACAATTCCTGACATTTAATTCTAGCAAAAATTCCCTGTCTTAGGTCAGTTAGGATCACCACTTTATTTGAAGAATGAAATGTCAGAATAATAGTAGAGAGAATTATTTATTTCAGCTTTTATTTCTTTCATCACATTCCCAGTGGGTCAGAAGTTTACATACACTCAATTAGTATTTGGTAGCGTTGCCTTTAAATTGCTTAACTTGGGTCAAACGTTTCAGGTAGCCTTTCACAAGCTTCCCACAATAATTTGGGTGAATTTTGGCCCATTCCTCCTGACAGAGCTGGTGAAACTGAGTCAGGTTTGTAGGCCTCTTTGCTCGCACAAGCTTTTTCAGTTCTGCCCACAGATTTTCGATAGGATTGAGGTCAGGGCTTTGTGATGGCCACTCCAATACCTTGACTTTGTTGTCCTGAAGCCATTTTGCCACAACTTTGGAAGTATGCTTGGGGTCATTGTCCATTTGGAAGACCCATTTGCGACCAAGCTTTTAACTTTCTGACTGATGTCTTGAGATGTTGCTTCAATATATCCACATAATTTTCTTTCCTCATGATGACATCTATTTTGTGAAGAACACCAGTCTCTCCTGCAGCAAAGCACCCCCACAACATGATGCTGCCACCCCCGTGCTTCACGGTTGGGATGGTGTTCTTCGGGCTTGCAAGCCTCCACCTTTTTCCTCCAAACATAATGATGGTCATTATGGACAAACAGTTACATTTTTGTTTCATCGGACCAGAGGACATTTCTCCAAAAAGTACGCTCTTTGTCCCCATGTGCAGTTGCAAACCGTAGTCTGGCTTTTTTATGGCGGTTTTGGAGCAGCGGCTTCTTCCTTGCTGAGCGGCCTTTCAGGTTATGTCGATATAGGACTCGTTTTACTGTGGATATAGATACTTTTATACCTGTGTCCTCCAGCATCTTCACAAGGTCCTTTGCTGTTGTTCTGGGATTGATTTGAGCTTTTGGCACCAAATTACGTTCATCTCTAGGAGACAGAACGCGTCTCCTTCCTGAGCGGTATGGCGGCTGCGTGGTCCCATGGTGTTTATACTTGCGTACTATTGTTTGTACAGATGAACGTGGTACCTTCAGGCATTTGGAAATTGCTCCCAAGGATGAACCAGACTTGATTTTCCCATAATGTCAAGCAAAGATGCACTGTGTTTGAAGGTAGGCCTTGAAATACATCCACAGGTACACCTGCAATTGACTCAAATGATGTCAATTAGCCTATCAGAAGCTTCTAACGCCATGACATCATTTTCTGAAATTGTCCAAGCTGTTTAAAGGCACAGTCAACTTAGTGTATGTAAACCTCTGACCCACTGAAGTTGTGATACAGTGAATTATAAGTGAAATAATCTGTCTGTAAACAATTGTTGGAAAAATTACTTGTGTCATGCACAAAGTAATGTCCTAACCGACTTGCCAAAACTATAGTTTGTTAACAAGAAATTTGTGGAGTGGTTGAAAAAATAGTTTTAATGACTCCAACATAAGTGTATGTAAACTTCCGACTTCAACTGCAGATCCAGTATCCCTGCACATTGTAAATATGGTACTGGAATTTACCCTGTATATATTATGCTTACATACGTGTTCGTGTTCTACCTTGTTATTTTTAGTATTACATTGTTACTGATTATTGCATTGTTGGGGTTAGAGCTGGAAAGAAAGGCATGTCACTGTGCATTTGACATTAAAACTTGAAAACCACAAGCTTCATCTTAATGTGGTGCTTGCTGTAATTCGCTCTGTATGCAGAAGAGGACAGTAGTCGCAGTATCTGTGGCCAGGATTGGTCTCTCTCAAAGCAGATGTCAAACACCTGACCTTACAGAAAATGCTTACAAGATTCCTTGAGGAATTTTTGCCTTTGTGAGATTTTTCCTGTGGGTTTTCCTTTAGGATTTTTCCTAACTTTTTAGTAAGATATGTAAGGCGGTGTCAGAGGAAGTCCCTAAAAATTGTAAAAGCCCCCAGTTACCCAAGTCATAGAATGTTCTCTCTGCTATCGTATGTCAAGCAGTATCGGAGAGCCAAGTCTGGGACCAAAAGGCTCCTGAACAGCTTCTACCCCCAAGCCATAAGACTGCTGAACAGTTAATCAAATGGCTAAATTACTATTTGCATTGACCCCCTTTTTATTTGCACTGACTCTCTTGCACCAGCTCACTGGACTCTACCCACACACTCACATATACTACACTGGCACTCCAACACACATACACTACATATGCTCAAACACACAAAACGCACACATGCACATAGACACAGTTTCACACTTTCACGTTCTTCACATATGCTGCTGCTACTCTGTTTATTATCTATCCTGATTGTCTAGTCACTTTTACCCCTATCTACATGTACATATTACCTCAATTACCTCAACTACCTCATAACCCTGCACATTGACTCGGTACTGGTACTCCTTACACTCTCATTATTTTATTGTGTAAATATTAGCTTTTTAAATTTTCGTACTTTTTAACTATGCATTGTTGGGAAAGGGGTCATAAATAAGCATTTCATGGTAAAGTCTATTCCTGTTGTATTTGGCGCATGTGGCAAATACAATTTGATTGATTTGATTTGTTTCTATAGACAAACCATAGAGCTGATTGGATGGATGTGGCTTTCACTAACGACCCGTGATGGATGGGGAAGTGCATGTGTGTTTCTGTCTGTGTGTGTTGGATTTGTGGGTGGGAGACCCTGTTTGCTGGCATGAGGCTGTGGGGGCGGGACCACAGAGGGGTCCTGTGGCCTGTGGTCAAATCAGAGGGGGCGATGGCACGGATATGCTAATTACTGAACACAAACAAACACATCATAGGTAGAATGGCTGTTCATCAAAACCAAGAACTCTCATGATATAACTCAGCTTCAATTCTTCCTATTTGTATTCTTCCTATCTTTTAGTAGAATTGAAAATGGCATACCAAAACAACTAGCTATTTTTGGAGGGGCAGAGACACAAAGTCTCTATCTCGCTCTCTTCCTCTTCCTCTCTCTCTCTCTCTCTGTAGAATATGGGCTGTGAAACTGTTATTTTGGTGAGATTCAAACAGTCACAAGTCAGTGAACTCCACAATAATAATAGAGTCTTGATACTGGGCTAGATTGTGTGTGTAAAATGCATGGTAAAGCATTGTATTTACAGTGTATCCTTGAGTGTGGTGGAGAAGCTTTAATTCCGATGACATCACAGATGATCGTGCTCTGTGTGTGGCCTTGTGTGTGTGTGTGTGTGTGTGTGTGTGTGTGTGTGTGTGTGTGTGTGTGCTCATGTATGTATGCATGCGTGCATGTATGTGCCCCTTCCCTCCCAACCATGCAGTACTGAGGGTCAGCGACGCCATTCACAGAGGGATAGCTAGGTAACCCCTGGTTGGTGTGCATTGTGGGTAATGGTGTGGCGTGTGTGTGTGTGTGTGTGTGTGTGTGTGTGTGTGTGTGTGTGTGTGTGTGTGTGTGTGTGTGTGTGTGTGTGTGTGTGTGTGTGTGTGTGTGTGTGAGAGAGAGAGAGAAAGACAAAGAGATGGTGTGCCTTTTGTGGTGTGGGCTGGAATCCTTAGTTTTGGGGTTAAAGGGCGGGACACGTTCCATTCCTAAACCCCTCAGGCCTCCTCCCTTCCTTCCTCAAGGCCTTGTCTGCTTGAACACTCTCCTGCAGCATGAGCTCATGGGAGGAAAACACACACACTTATGGTGCAGGCAGGCAAGCATGTGCAAGGTCTTGATCGATCTTTGGAAACAATTTTTTTGTGATTTATTTTATTTCTAAAGCGTACTGATTTAGCAGGTTCAAAAGGTATGGATGAAGTCTTGCCTCAGTCCTTCCCTCTGAGAGAGACCACAAGCTCGGGAAAGTGGAGGTTACACAGCCAGGCAGTTTTATTTGAAGAACAGAGAATGTCCCTTCAGTCAGCCCAGAACCCACTTCCTTTATAAATACACTCTCCTCTCTCCGCTAAGCTCAGATATTGTTAGGTGCCTCCTAAGAAGAGGGAGGTGCAGGAGTCAGGAGCAGGAGAGCAAGGAAGTCCCAGTGGCACAGTCGTTTATTATAAAGTCCCAACCCAACAACAACAGGTGGGGAAACACACCCCAACGAAGTCGCCACACACAGGGAAAATCACGAAACACACGGAGGAGAAACCTCTACTCATAATACAATACCAACGGTACAACGACTGTGAGGGGGAAAAAACTGTCGCAAACACGTACCCCTAACAGAGCAAACACAGCAAATAATCCCGCACAAAGACTAGCAGGCAGCGGAGGTTAATAAACCCACCGAAATTAACTAATAGGACACAGGTGTAAACAAAACAGACAGACACAAACGAAAAGGAAAAATGGATTGGTGGCAGCTAGTAGGCGGCGACGACGACGACCGCCGAGCACCGCCCGAACAGGGAGAGGAGCCACCTTCGGTGGAAGTCGTGACCGATATAGCTTACATATAGCTTACACATTATTGCACACACACACACGCATGCATACAAGCCACAGACTGTTCTCTCTGCTACCGCATGGCAAGCGGTACCAATGCACCTAGTATGGAACCAGCAGGACCCTGAACAGCTTCTACCCCCGAGCTATAAGACTTAAAAACAAGACTGCTAAATAGCTAATCAAATGGCTTCCCGGACTACCTGCATTGACCCATTTTTGCACTAACTCTCTTGCACTGACTATGCACACACACTGGACTACCATTTATGTATACTTTAACTCTGCATTGTTGGAAATGGTAAGAATTTCACTGTTAGTCTACACCTGTTGTCTACGAAGCATGTGACAAATAACATGTGGCATACTGTCACTAGAGAGAGGCAGAGAGGAAAGGAGATTGTTGATTAAGAGAATATGAGGTGATAGTGGGTGTGTAATGTGATGTTAGGGTTCGACAGCTGGAAGGTCCTGTGTTTAGTTGAGCTGGGTGCATGTTTTAGTTAATGCTAGCTGATACTGTGCGTATGATAGTGAGAGTGAAAAAGTGGCGAAGCAGAGAGGCAGGCATGGTCATCACTCATGCTCATCCCTGCCTGGGGAGTGAATCCAGCATAACTGGAGAGGTGGTTATATGCACCCAGTCTTTCTCTCCCATCTACACACAGGTGTGATCACATGTTTCTACTGTTTTTAACAAGGCTTGTTCCAGGATGTTCCTACAGGTTTCCAGAAATGTTTAATCATTTAAATCCTGTTTTAGGATGTTATTTTCCTTATATTAGAACTGTGGTTTAAAAGGTTTGGTAGTCTCACCCATCCTTCATCCTGTCCATCTCCACTCTCCTCTCTTTGACTCTACCCCCGCTCTTCTCTCTCCATCTTCCTCTCTCTCTCTCAGCCTCTCTTAGCAGCCATTTTGGTTCCTCATGTCACCCTCTGTGGTCCGACGTCGTCTTGGGTAACGCCTTATAAAACAGCTTCATATAAAGCCGCATTCAACACACAAACACACACACACACACACTCCCATTTCACTGCTCTACCAATGTCAGCCTGACCATACAGGGCTGAACCAGAAGACCGAACTCACACAGCTCGGCTGGCCTGGTTAAAGTGTTTAATTAGCAGTAGTGGTCATGACTTGATGTCGTCGTATGCTTGTTTGTGCATATGCTTGTGCGAAATATGTGTATGAGGGGTGTGTGTGTGTGTCTGGGTTACAGTGACAGCTGTGATCAGTGACATGGTAAAGGCTGAGATCACAGAGGCTGAAGTTACGGGTCTCACAGTCTACTGTGGTGTGAGAGGGCTGTTGTGCCCTGACAAGGCTGGTAAGTTTGGGGCCGGGGAGAGGCCCGGGCTGAGGCTGGGGAGAGGGCTGAGGCTGGGGCTGGGGAGAGGGCTATGGCTGGGTGATAGGCTGAGGCTAGAGCTGGGGAGAGGCCCGGGCTGAGGCTAGGGCTGGGGAGAGGCCCAGGCTGGGGCTGGGGAGAGGGCTATGGCTGGGTGACAGGGCTGAGGCTAGGGGTGGGGAGAGGCCCGGGCTGAGGCTGGGGAGAGGGCTATGGCTGGGTGATAGGGCTGAGGCTAGGGGTGGGGAGAGGCCCGGGCTGAGGCTGGGGCTGGGGAGAGGGCTATGGCTGGGGAGACGGCGATGGCTGGGTGATGAGGCTAGGGCTGGGGAGAGGACCTGGGCTGAGGCTGTTTGTGTGGTTTTGGCCTTTAGCTCAGATGGGATGTCTGTGTGTTTCTGTATTTAGTTGTCCTCTCTGTTCCCCTGTTCTGTGGCTACAGCGGGTATCCTCTCGAACTGTCTGCTATGTTCTAAACACACACATATCTTCTTATTTCCTCTCCTGTGGTCAGCTGGACTGGACTGGACTGAGCCTGCTACAGCTGGTAACATCCGGTGTGCGTGCATGCATGTGTATGTGCATCAGTATGCTTGTGTTTGGGACAGATCTATGGGCACCTTATAATGATAGTAGATGTGTGTTTGGGGCTCCGCAATTCTCAGGCATTCAGAACTGCATTCTCTAGAGGGTAACCACACACAGTGTTAGAGTTTCCTTAAAATGGCAATCAGCAGTTGAAACAATAATAAAGCTTACTCCCACCCCTGTTTCGGTAAAAAGTAAGTACTCTCATAAACAGAGCTGTGGATGCAAGGACTGACCATCAATGATATCAAAATAATAATTTTAACCATGTTTTGAGGCTGTAAAGCATTTGTTTACATTTACTTTGTTACAAACGTAGTAAAATGAGCTTATATTTTTGTTTCTGATGGGGTACGACAGTTGAGCTAAGAACATGAGGCATTTGAAGTTATATTCGTCAAGAATCAATAGGTACATATCAGTGGATGCTGGTGGTAGGAGGTATAGGAGGATGGGATCATTACAATGAGCCATCCTTCAATAGCTTCTCCCACCAGCTTCCTATGGTACATATTATGAATTGAAAGTTTTAAAAAGTATGTAGCAACTGCTGATTGCCCCTTTAATGGTGTGTAAAGCTGATTGTCTGGGGCTGGAGACGGGGCTGGAGACGGGGCTGGAGACGGGGCTGGCTGAGTCGGAACTAGAAACAATTGTTTGCTTTATTCCATTCTTAAAAATAAACCACTGGTTTAGGACCTCCTGTCCCCCTCCTCTCCTCATCTCTCCTCTCCTCCTCTCCCCCCTCCTCTGCTATACTCGCCAATGTGGCGTCAGCAGCAACCAGCTCCAGATGTGCCCCCCCCCACACACACACACACCCTCTGCACATGTGATGTGGTCTGGACGATATGCTCCCCACCTACCCTGCCTATCCCCTACCCTGCCCTACACAGAAACGCACACACCCGTACGGACACTTGCTTGTGTGCACACACAGCCACCAGAGGAGAAGCGAAGCTCTGGGTTTATGAGGTGTTTTTTAGAAAAGCCAGTTTAAGACTCCCATAGGGCGGACCAAACCGAAAACTAGCTGTTATTGGCAGAGAGGTTTGGAACTCTCTTTCTTATTTTTCTATTAAAGGTGCAATATAAAATAAAAATCACTTTGCCACTTCCTGGTTGCTAAAAGTCTAATTGTTTGCCGAATTTCAGTTTATGTGATAAAACAAGCAATGTGTAGTGTAGAGAATCATTGTACTATCTAAACCACTGTGAAATATATTTTCAAGAACCAAAAATATTGTATTTTCAGCTGTTTAAGCTGGTGTACAAAACTAAAATGAAAAAGAAGCAAAAACTAAACTTAAGAATGGGAAGCATAGAAATAGTGCACATAGAACAGATCTACCACTTCTAAGACTCGCTTTCTAATGAGAACGACAGATCTATAACTCACATTTCTATATGAATTTGGTTGGATTGCCCAAAATGTTACATATTGCATCTGAAGGTAATTTACTGCCTGGTGACATGGCCAAAACTCCATCCCACCAAAACAGTCTGACATTTCTGGCAGGCTTTTCAAATAGCTCTTACACTAAAAGGGCATTATCATAATTTTCACAATTTCACAGTACTATTCCAACGTCATAGCGTGGACATATATTTTTTTAAACACAGGAAAATCACGTTTTTGACTGCACTGACTGCACTTACTTGTTGACATTTTTTGTGCCTTTTATGAAGCATTTTTATACAGCCCATATTCCTTTTGAGGCTGTAATGTAGCATTTAGCTAACCTGTCGTCAGTGGAGTTTGCACACCATCGGACAGACTGATAGACAGTCAGATATATGAGGTACCCCATAAATAAATGTTATTGGGTTATTTTCCACTTTGGGATCCCTAATGCATGCTGGGAAAGTAGTTGACCTTTGGCCTTTATTGACAATACCAGGAAGTACAGCTTGTAACACCATTCCCAGTTCATCCATCACAGCCAATAGCATTACTGCTTCTTATAAAACAGCCATTCCTACTGTAGTCTAGCCAGCCTACTGTATCCCATGCCAAGGTTTCCTGGACAAGCAGACACATTTCACACAGAATCAGTCAATGGACGCAGAGAGAACATACAAGTGTTTTTGTGTGTGTTTCTCTCTCTGCATCACCTTTCTCTGATTTTTAATCAACTGTTTACTCAGACCAGGTCCAGTTACATCACTGCCCAACTAGTTAGCCACACACACACACACACACCACACACACACACCAGGGCTCTCCAAGATATGAAAGCCATTTCCCTCTGTCAGAATTTTAGTTAAAAGGGCAGTAGACACAAATGCTGAGTAGCCTAGTATTTAATGTCTTATGAGAATGTTGCCAAAACACAAATAAACAGGCTGTCTATTTCCAAAATATGCTGTGTTTAGATCAGTAAAGCCAGTAGCCAACTTTTTTATATATTTGTGACAGACCTACAGGTCTACAGTGTAGGCTAAATGGTTGTGAGTTCCTGCAAGTGAGAGGGAGAGGCGAGTGAGAAGGGGGAGAAAAGGAGAGAAGGGGGAGGTCTACTTCAGAATCTCTCAGCACACGGTGAGAAGTGGTTGGGGGAGGTCAGAGATCTGGAATTCGCCGCTCGGAAATACATTCAATGACCTAACGTTATAACGTTGCCAGACAATTCGCCTCGCAAATAGATCTATGCGGCGTTGACACAAATATATATATACTTTCAGAAAAATATTTGGTTGCAGTATTCTGCAAATGTTTTTCCCGACAGTTGCAAGACAATACAGAACATGATCGGATTTTCCCCATGTTTTCTCCAAGAATAGGAACGTATTGAGTAAAGTAAAATGCCTTGAGATTTGCTGCTGTTAGAGATATCTTTACTGAAACCGGTCGAAAACTTTACCAAGTAGGCTACATGTGAGGTATTTGTGCTGAACGTGTTTTTATACCTCTTGTCCCGGAAAATAGAGAGAGACCGCTCCATTGCTAGTCCGAAATCAATGGCCATTAATGTTACTCGAAGCTTCACCGCGCCACTGCATTTGAACTCTGGAAAAACACCGCATTGTTTACGAGAGTTGTGACTTTAAGGTTGAAAATAAATCGATCGAATCGGACATTTAATGACTTTCTTTTAGACGTCTAACCTACCTTCTCGAGGGGAGCTGCACAAGGATCAGAAATTCAGGTGAGACACTACATTCAATGCGACCAGTAGCCTAGATGTCCACACAGTCACGGATACAATGTTGCAGCTTGCTTTGGCCTACGTGATCTGTGAACATTTGAGAAAACAATTATACTTTTAAATAAAGTAGGTATATACCGATCTGGCCATTCATGATCATATTGGAATTATCCTACATAGGCTATAGGAATGTTATGCAATTTAGGGGCCACTGCCAGGGTTAGCCCTAACAAAGTAAAAAAGAAAATCATCCCGATTTAGATGCGTTGTAAAATTAATGAGCCTTCGTAAACTATAACTATGCTTCACAAATGATTTGTAACCATGTCATACATGCTAACCTTTATAATGCCTTATTACGAAGGCTTCGTTAATCATGTATAAGATATACACAAAGATGACCACGTAATTACAAACCACAGTCCAGCTAGTAAGATTTGACCCATGTCTCTCTGACTGAGGAACACACCGTAAAGCAGTCAGTCGACTCACATGCCACCGCAATGGGCAGACTGGGCACACCGACCGCGGTGGGTGTACATGTATCGGTTTAATCTGTTTACGGTAAATGACGCTTGTGCGTGTGACATTCCAACTCTGATGAGATCCGGCTGTTCATTCAGCAGCACGCGCCATATCTGCTGTTCGTTGACTCATCACAGCGCTACCGCTTGACCGGTGAGTCACGCGCAGAACCAACTGTTTTTTTATTTTTATTTTACCTTTATTTAACTAGGCAGGTCAGTTAAGAACAAATTCTTATTTTCAATGACGGCCTAGGAACAGTGGGTTAACTGCCTTGTTCAGGGGCAGAACGACACATTTTTTTTACCTTGTCAGCTGGGGATTCGATCTTGCAACCTTTTGGGTACTAGTCCGAAACTAACCACTAGGCTACCAAACTGTCACCGGCTCCTTAATAGAATGTGAATATAAGTAGTACTGTTGCCACATGATCCGTGGGCCATGCATGACATTGAACGAGTTATTGTGCTGGTTTCCTGGACCGAGATTAAACCTGGTGCTCAACTAAAAAAAACACTTTCAATCGAGATTCTCCTTTGAGTATGTTTTTTTATCTGTCCAGAAATGGCTCATTATGATCAGAAGACCATTTTGGATGTTTATGTCAGCACATACACACAATGATGATAATAATGGTGTGGTGTGAGAGTTCAGTTTCAAGTGTATTTGTGTAATGAATACATTGGAAATCCAAATCTTACTCGCCAGGGTAACAGTGAGAGAGAGATACTGAATGTGAGTGTGAGAACTGACTCACTCTGCCATTTGGGAATGGAGGGATTATGTGATGGCTGCTAATCTGTATCAGATACCACATTCTGGGAGGAGAAACAGATGAGTAGAGAGAGATAATAGAACAGATAGACTGAGAGAGGGATAAAGAGATGAGTGGGGAGGTAGATAGAGGTGTATGGTAAAGCTGTTATCCAGGCCTATAGAAGACTCCAGGGTCACTGACCTGGAGTGTGAGTGAGTTAGGAGGATTAAAGTTTTACAGCAGACTTGTGTGCTTTCTGTTCTACTCTCAACCTGTCCTCTGTCTCCAGTCATTCAGCCTCTATAAGTAACAGTACTACAGCTGGGTTGTATAGTTGCACAATCAATGCCTTCATGGATGCTTAATGGTAGCATATCTCAGCCATGGCTCCCCTTGGCACACAGGTACACACCATGAGCTGATTTCCAGTTTACAGGAAAATGGTGTGTTACTATGACAGCGTTACTATGACGGGTGGACCAGGGCTGAGGCAGAATGTGGTGTGTAGGTAAAGGCTTTTGGAATGGAACATCTGGAGAGGTCACATCTGCCAGAAAGAGAGGGAGGGGGAAATAAAAAGATAATCTTAGGAGAACTAGAAGTTGTCTGATTGAAGGGATTAGGGGGGGGGGGGGTAATTTTAAGAGAACTAGAAGTTGTCTGACTGAAGGGATTAGAGGGGGGGGGTGTATGGGGGGGGGGTAATTTTAGGAGAACTAGAAGTTGTCTGAAGGGTTTGGAGGGCGGGTAATCCTAGGAGAACTAGAAGTTGTCTGATTGAAGGGTTTGGAGGGGGGGGTAATTTTAGGAGAAGTGGAAATTGTCTGATTGAAGGGATTAGGGGGGGGTAATCTTAGGAGAACTAGAAGTTGTCTGATTGAAGGGAATAGAGGGGGGTGTATGGGGGGGGGGTAATTTTAGGAGAACTAGAAGTTGTCTGATTGAAGGGTTTGGAGGGGGGGTAATCCTAGGAGAACTAGAAGTTGTCTGATTGAAGGGATTGGGATTGGGGGGGGGGGGTAATTTTATGAGAACTTGAAGTTGCTGATTGAAGGGTAGGGGGGGGGGGGGGTATGGGGAGGAAGGCATGGGAGAAAGATGGAGTAGGGAGATGTTTCCGGTATGTTGAAGCCCTCTCCTCGATAGAGAGCTGGTGTGATGCTCTATTCCTGGCCTAGCGACTATATGCCACCCTGTGTGTGTGTGTAGTTACTGTCTCTCAGACCATCAGTTTTTTATCATATCAACCCCCCTGGGTCATTCTAACAGCCTCCTCTAAGCTATACACAGAACCAGCAAGCTGACCCGGTGGCTTCTAGTTTAAACCAGCAGCATCTGCAGAATAACAGCACAGAAAATAACTAGCACTGGACTTGAAGCTATTTTGGAAGGTTTTACTTGCAAGGATCATCATTTGTAGGGGTTTTCTACCCTGCTCTGGTTCAAAACAACTCTCTTTGTATAAGACCGTCTGTTAAATTGCTGAAATGGATGTCAAAGTTACTGTTATCTGCTGTTTCCTCTCTCTGAAGTTCCTTTAGAATTTAAAGAAGCCACACAGCAAGGCTAGGGCAGGGAGAAAGTGGTCTTATTTCTATTCTAATTGTGTCTGTGGTGATTATGTGGTGATTTGATAACTACCACAGTGAGGAACTGGGTGTGTTAGCTAGCTGTTAGCTTCTATGGCAGGGGTGTCCAAGTCTCCTTCTGAAGAGCTATGGCAGAGGTATACTCGATGTCTCTCTCTTACTCTCCCTCATTCTCTCTCGCCTATGTAATAAGAAGACTGTGTCTGCCTAGCTGTCTGTGCTGGGCTCTGCTGTCAGACAGCCAGCAGTACGATGGAGACTCTCCACCATAAAACTCATAAATCTGCAAACAAACTCATCAATTTAAGAGACTCTTTAACATGAGTGTGGGGTTGAGTTACGGGCGGTGTCCATGAGGGTAAATTCTCTGTGTGTGTGTGTGGTGTAAATCAAGGGCATTAATGACATCTTCATAAACCTGCCACTCTACTCTTTACTGTTACACATCTCCCACTCTGGGTCATCGCCCTGACACACACACACACACACACACACACACGCACACGCACACTGGCTGCCAGTTCTGAAGGACAGAGTAACCCTCAGTAATGCCCACACCACCCCTAGCTGCCAGCTACAGTAGTGTCCAAGTTTCAGTAATGTTAATGTACCGTCAAGCTGTTCAACATGTTTCTGACTCTCCAACAGTATATAATGAGAAGGGATATTATGTATTATAGAATATATTTACAGCTCTCCTGGGTGTTAGTCTCTCTACGTCAGTGTTTGTTTGTGGTCTGGAGCGGTCTCATAACACCTAAACACCAGATCCATCTTCTCAATGAGACTTTCACACTGTGGCACTGGCAGGCGGACGAAGGGCCATTATGGTGTTTGGGCTGGGGTTAAGGCGTCCGCAATCTCCGCATGCTTCCCATCAAACAGTTCGGAAAAGTTTGTGCATATATTAATCATGACGTTTTTGTTCGTTTTGGTCTTCGGTAAGGTTTTTTCGGCTGATCTTGTACACAAACATTTTTCTCGAGACAAGCCGAAGTCGGTAGCCGAAGTCTACACCCCTTTGTCGGTGATTGGTCAACAGTAGGGATTCTTCAATTAAGTGTTTGTCATTCAACCAGAGACTAATCATTTTCATGCACATTTTTTAATTGAGAAATACTGCACCAAACATCTTAGTTAGATGTAAAATTGCGCAACTAAGATCTCCTCTGCAAAAAACTTCTAAATGAATGACAGAATTATTGAGTTATGTTAGATGAAGTCTGACTATTTTGAGGGAGTGTATACTGGCTACGGCATCTCAAGATGGACAAACAGTACTATTGCTGCTTAATGACTTTTAAGGGAGTATGCGAGCACACTCATTCAGCACTCGGCTAGGCGCCAGCCAAACCGAAGCATACTGACGCCTTTAGGGGGAGGCATAACAAAACTGTGATAAAACACAGCTTTGTTTTGGAACGTTTGATGGGCATTAATGTGTGACAGGTGAGCTTATTGGACAAGCGTCTAAAGATGTTATAGTGTGAGGAGTGTTGGAAGCGGAGTTCTCATCTGAGATCTGTGAAAAGAGACACCAGAGCATGTGTCACAGCCTCTACCAATGTCCTCCTGCGAGCATGGGCAGTTAGAGCCTGACCCATATGTTTTTCGGGTCCGATTCCGATTTTTGGGGGGACAAACTTACCGATACTGATATACATTTTCTACACTAAGTTCTCATAAATTGCCACCCAAAAGAGCAATTGTCCAATAATTGTGCTTCAAATGTTGATTTCATACATCGTGACAATAAGGACAAGTATTCATATAAGCATGAGATTCCCTTTTTTCATCCTATTTATTAATATTGGTTATCGGCTGATAGTATTGGTGAACTGATATATCGTACGGGCTCTAGACAGGGTAGCAGTGTCACATCCCTTTCTTGCCATTTATTTTCATAAAATGCCTTGTCTTGTCTTTAACAGATTCATGGATGTCCCTCTCTTTTTTCCTCTTACAGTTCCCCACCTGAAGAGTTGATGGTTGTAGGCTGATACATTTAAGCGCCCTCTACAGCCAGCCCTGTACCAGTAGCCCCTGCCATTCCAGTACTGTACCAGTTAATCTATACCAGTGCCAGTATGTTGTTGTCCCGCTGGTCTCTGCTGCTCCTCTGGTCACTGCTGGTTCTACTGATTTACTCTCCCCTGACCCAGTCCAGACCAGCTGCTGCCCATGTCAGCGACACAGGTAGGAAACATGTGCCACATAAAGATCTTAAATTATTTTTCTTTCTTGCTGGTGCTTTCTTGGTTGTAGTTGACAGGCAGGGCTACGTCTCATTAGCCTTCTGTGTGTGTGTGTGTGTGTGTGTGTGTGTGTGTGTGTGTGTGTGTGTGTGTGTGTGTGTGTGTGTGTGTGTGTGTGTGTGTGTGTGTGTGTGTGTGTGTGTGTGTGTGTGTGTGTGCTTGTGTATACTCGCTTGTGAGCCTTCTTTTCCTCTTTGTTATTTAATCTCTTTTAATCCCTCAGGTTGAGGGTTCTAGGTTCAGGCTGAGGGTTCTAGGTTCAGGCTGAGGGTTCTGGGTTCAGGCTGAGGGTTCTAGGTTCAGGCTGATGGTTCTGGGTTCAGGCTAAGGGTTCTAGGTTCAAGCTGAGGGTTCTAGGTTCAGGCTGAGGGTTCTGGGTTCAGGCTGCTACCATGGTGGTTCAATCCCACTGACTCTGTTCTGCTATCTGGAACTGTTCCGTTAGTAGTGGGTCTCTATTCTGAGCTAGAGAAAACAGAACATACACTTACATTTATGGATGTGTGTTTGGGGTGGGGGGATTCTATATTGAGCTAGAAAGAAGCTCTTCAAGGTTTGTCCATTTAGTTTAAAGCTGAGGATGTTTACAGTGATTTTCCATGGTGCAATGGTTTACATATCCTGTCCACACACACACACACACACACACACACACACACACACACACACACACACACACACACACACACACACACACACACACACACACACACACAGCTGGTTGGAGGTGGAACAGAAATGCTGTTTTTGGTAGGAAAGGATGAATGCCGTCTGAAAGGAGATGGTTTTATTTGTATTGGCGAGTACTGTAATCACAACCATCCTGACCAACCCTAACACCCTGTGTTGTGTGCGTGTGCTTGTACGCGCAAGCGTGTGTACATCTGTTTGTGTATGTGTGTGCCTGCACGTTTGTGTGTGTTTCGCTTCCAGCCATCTGGTATCCAGCTGAGAGTGTGTGTGTGATACTGTTGTTTTGGAACCCATAAATTCTTGTTTTTCTCTCTTAGTCAAAAACACCAAAATGTAACTTTTGTGCCGCAAACTCTTTTTCCATAAACAAAGCCTGCTCCCAATTTCCCATATCCTTCTCTCCTCGTTGCTTCGTTCAAATAAAGGTTTAGGTTTTTGGACTTCAACCAACTCCCCCTGCTTTCTCTCTTTTAGTGGATTCCTTTCTTTTTTTCAGTCATTTTTTTGCTTTCTTTGTCTTTATCCCCTCTCTATCTCGCTCTCTCTCTCCGTCTATTTTTGACAACCTCTCATTGAGAATGTTCCCCCTGCTATGAGCAGGCAGTATTCAAGACCTCCCATGATGCAGTCTCTGTAGACCTCTCCCTGTAGATTACAGACATAATGTAGTGAGGTTGGGAGCTTGAATTCGGGGATGGTCTGTGTCAGTCTGTGGTGATGCTGATTATGGACCTAATATCTGTAGATTAGAGGAGAAATGATGACTGCTTTTCTGGTGTAGGTCCTGCTGAGAGGTTGGGAGGTACGGAATCTGTAGCAGAACATATCCTGAGTTACTAATATATTAGTAATATATTGTATAGTAATCAGTAATCCTGATGAGAGGTGAAAAGGGATGAGTGGTAGTAAATGTCCCTGCTTATAGTAATCACTGATCTGATGTGGCCGGATCTGTGAATGCTGTGGAATGGAACCTGAGCCAACTGTCTAATGGTAGAAGGAAGTAGGCTTTTTCTCATTCAACGTATTCAAACAGGACCCATTAAAGATCTGAAACCTGCTGATTTGCCCTCCTCTCTCCCAACTCACCCTCACATCCCTCCTCACCCTTTGTTCACAACCATTTGTCAGGATGAAGGTGGTGATTATTAGTGTGTTTGTTTATCTCTGAGCTGAGGGTTAGGGAGCAACAGGGGAACTGTGTGTGTGTGTGTGTGTGTGTGTGTGTGTGTGTGTGTGTGTGTGTGTGTGTGTGTGTGTGTGTGTGTGTGTGTGTGTGTGTGTGTGTGTGTGTGTGTGTGTGTGTGTGTGTGTGTGTGTGGCAGCTTAAAGGGGTAAAAATGTGAAAGGTTAATCTTTAAGCCGTTTCCCTTTTCACTCAGCAGGAGCATCCCAGACCCCCACAGAGTAACCCTGCCTCAGCCCTTCCTGTTTAAACACACACACACTGGTTTCTATTTTTGGTTTACGTTTTCTTCTCTCTCCATAGCTGACATGCTGGCATCTTCTGAGGACGAAGATGATGATGATGAGTCTTCTTCAGAGGAAAATAAACTATCCAACAATCAGAAGCTCCAATGTAAGCTCCTTCTTCTGACCTCTTTCCCCTGCCACTTTCCTTTCTCTCCCCTTTGCTTCCTCTAGCTTTATTGGTCTATAAAAAGTAGTTACTAGCCAAACCAACTGAAGAAAGATTGATATTGAATCAAAAATGTGAAATATAAATACCTCTCCCTCTCTCTAGTGATGGCTCCTCAGTGGGCGACTCCAGACAAGATGGAGAAGAGGCTCCATGCCGTTCCTGCCAGTAAGACTGTTAAATTTCGTTGCCAGGCGACTGGTAATCCCACACCAACTTTGCGGTGGTACAGGAATGGGAAAGAGTTCAGGAAAGACCAGCGCATTGGAGGCTTCAAGGTCTGTGTTTTTGTACAGCCCTCTGCTTCATACTGGGTTGTGTATCATCTGTCAAAGCCCCAGTGCAGCCAAAAACGGGATTTTCCTGTGTTTTATACACTGAGTGTACAAAACATTATGGACACCTCCTCTTTCCATGAAAGAGTCCATGGAAAGCTATGATTGCTTATTGATGTCACTTGTTAAATCCACTTCAATCAATGTAGATGCAACCCAATATTAGGAAGGTGTTCTTAATGTGTTGTATGTAACAGTACAACTTTAGTCCGTCCCCTCGCCACGACCCGGGTGTGAACCAGGGACCCTCTGCACACATCAACAACAGTCACCCATGAAGCGTCGTTACCCAGCGCTCCACAAAAGCAGCGGCCCTTGCAGAGCAAGGGGAACCACTACTTCAAGGTCTCAGAGCAAGTGACGTCACCGATTGAAAGGCTATTAGCGCGCACCACCGCTAACTAGCTAGCCATTTCACATCCGTTACATGTACACTCAGTGTATATACAGTTGAACCCGGAAGTTTACAGACACCTAAGCCAAATACATTTATACTCAGTTTTTCACAATTCCTGACATTTAATCCAAGTAGAAAATTCCCTGTCTTAGGTCAGTTAGGATCACCACTTTATTTTAAGAATGTGCAATGTCAGAATAATAGTTGAGAGAAAGATTTTATTTCAGCTTTTATTTCTTTCATCAGAAGTTTACATACACTCAATTAGTAATTGGTAGCATTGCCTTTAAATTGTTTAACTTGGGTTAAATGTTTCGGGTAGCCTTCCACAAGCTTCCCACAATAAGTTGGGTGAATTTTGGCCCATTCCTCCTGACAGAGCTGGTGTAACTGAGTCAGGTTTGTAGGCCTCCTTGCTCGCACACACTTTTTCAGTTCTGCCCACAAATTTTCTATGGGATTGAGGTCAGGGCTTTGCGATGGCCACTCCAATACCTTGACTTTGTTGTCCTTAAGCCATTTTGCCACAACTTTGGAAGTATGCTTGGGGTCATTGTCCATTTGGAAGACCCATTTGTGACCAAGCTTTAACTTCTTGACTGATGTCTTGAGATGTTGCTTCAATACAGCCACATAATTGTCCATCCTCAAGATGCCATCGATTTTGTGAAGTGCACCAGTCCCTCCTGCAGCAAACACCCCCACGACATGATGCTGCCACCCCCGTGCTTCACGGTTGGGATGGTGTTCTTCGGCTTGCAAGGATCCCCCTTTTTCCTCCTAACATGATGATGGTCATTATGGCCAAACAGTTTTATTTTTGTTTCATCAGACCAGAGGACATTTCTCCAAAAAGTACGATCTTTGTCCCCATGTGCAGTTGCAAACCATAGTCTGGCTTTTTTATGGCGGTTTTGGAGCAGTGGCTTCTTCCTTGCTGACCATCCTTTCAGGTTATGTCGATATAGGACTCATTTTACTGTGGATATAGATACTTTTGTACCTGTTTCCTCCAGCATCTTCACAAGGTCCTTTGCTGTTGTTCTGGGATTGATTTGCACATTTCGCACCAAAGTACGATTGCGTGATCCCATGGTGTTTATACTTGCATACTATTGTTTGTACAGATGAACGTGGTACCTTCAGGCGTTTGGAAATTGCTCCCAAGGATGAACCAATTTTTTTCTGCGGTCTTGGCTGATTTCTTTTGATTTTCCCATGATGTCAAGCAAAGAGGCACTGAGTTTGAAGGTAGGCCTTGAAATACATCCACAGGTACACCTCCAATTGACTCAAATTATGTCAATTAGCCTATCAGAAGCTTCTGAAGCTATGACATAATTTTCTGGAATTTTCCAAGCTGTTTAAAGGTACAGTGAATTTAGTGTATGTAAACTTCTGACCCACTGGAATTGTGATACAGTGAATTATAAGTGAAATAATCTGTCTGTAAACAATTGTTGGAAAAATTACTTGTGTCATGCACGAAGTAATGTCCTAACCGACTTGCCAAAACTATAGTTTGTTAACAAGAAATTTGTGGAGTGGTTGAAAAACTAGTTTTAATGACGCCATCCTAAGTGTATGTAAACTTCTGACCTCAACTGTATTTCTACACTATGAGGTTGGAATAATATGGTGAAATTGTGAAAATTATTTGAATGCCCTTTTAGTGTAAGAACTGTGTGAAAAGACCGCCTGAAATTTCAGTCTGTTTTGGTGGGATGGAGTTTTGGCCTGCCTGGTGACATCACCAGGTGAGTGATACATTAGTTAGTTCCAAACCTCTCTGCCAATAACAGCTCGTTTTCAGTTTTCCCTCCCCACTCAAACCAATCCTAGACAGTCTTAGCAAAATTCTTGCTTCAGAAATTGCTCTTGCTATAAAAAAAAACTAAAAAACAATCACAGTAAGGTGCGTTACACAATTTTTTAAATTTGATATTGAGATAAAAATGGGTGCTTTGAGCCTGTAAGTTAGAGAGTAAATAGCATATCTTAAAAAACGAATATTACAGTACCAAGGGATACCGTGTAAAAAGATAACAGCAGGGGTCCAAGCACTGAACCTTGGAGAACACAAATGTTATTTCTACTTTGCCAAAATTAAATGACTAACACAACACAAAATGTGTATTTTTCATGGCTATTCTCACATTTTCACTCCTTTGCCTCTTTCTCTCACGCTTTTCCTCTCTCGCTGTCTCCCTCTTTCAGCTCCGGGACCACACGTGGACCATAATAATGGAGTCAGTGGTTCCGTCTGATAAAGGCAACTACACCTGTCTGGTGGAGAACAAGCACGGCAGCCTCACACACACCTACCAGCTGGACGTAGTGGGTCAGTATGTGTACATATATACAGTACCAGTCAAAAGTTTGGACACACCTAGTCATTCCTGGGTTTTTCTTTATTTTGACTATTTTCTATATTGCAGAATAATAGTGAAGACATCAAAACGTTGAAATAATACACATGGAATCATGTAGTAACCATAAAAATGTTAAACCGATCAAAATATATTTTAGTTTCTTCAAAGTAGCCACTTGATAACAGCTTTGCACACTCTTGGCATTCTCTCAACCAGCTTCATGAAGTAGTCACCTGGAATCCATTTCAATTAACAGGTGTGCCTTGTTAAAAGGTCATTTGTGAAATGTCTTTCCTTCTTAATGCATTTGAGCCAATCAGTTGTGTTGTGACAAGGTAGGTGTGGTATACAGAAGATAGCCCTGTTTGGTAAAGACCAAGTCCATATTATGGCAAGAACAGCTCAAATAAGCAAAGAGAAACGACAGTCCATCATTATTTTAAGACATGAAGGTCAGTCAATGCAGAAAATTTCAAGAAGTTTCCTCAAGTGCAGTCGCAAAAAACGCAAATCGCTATCATGAAACTGGCTCTCATGAGGACCGCCACAGGAAAGGATGATCCAGAGTTACCTCTGCTGCAGAGGATAAGTTCATTAGAGATAACTGCACCTTAGATTGCAGCCCAAATAAATGCTTCACAGAGTTCAAGTAACAGACACATCTCAACATCAACTGTTCAGAGGAGACTGCATGAATCAGGCCATGGTCAAATTGCTGCAAAGAAACCACTGCTAAAGGACACCAATAATAATAAGAGACTTGCTTGGGCCAAGAAACACGAGCAATGGACGTTAGACCGGTGGAAATCTGTCTTTTGGTCTGGAGTCCAAATTAGAGATTTTTGGTTCCAACCGCTGTGTCTTTGTGAGACGCAGAGTAGGTGATCTCCGCATGTGTAGTTCCCACCGTGAAGCATGGAGGAGGAGGTGTGATGGTATGGGGGTGCTTTGCTGGTTAAACTGTCTGTGATTTCTTTAGAATTCAAGGCACACTTAACCAGCATGGCTACCACAGCATTCTGCAGCGATACGCCATACTATCTGGTTTGCGCTTAGTGGGACTATCATTTGTTTTTCAACAGGAAAATGACCCAACACACCTCCAGGCTGTGTAAGGGCTATTTGACCAAGAAGGAGAGTGATGGAGTGCTGCATCAGATGACCTGGCCTTCACAATCACCCGACCTCAACCCAATTGAAATGGTTTGGGATGAGTTAGACCGCAGAGTGAAGGAAAAGCAGCCAACAAGTGCTCAGCATATGTGGGAACTCCTTCAAGACTGTTGGAAAAGCATTCCAGGTGAAGCTGGTTGAGAGAATGCAAAGAGTGTGCAAAGCTGTCATCAAGGCAAAGGGTGGCTACTTTGAAGAAACTAAAATCTAAAATACATTTTGATTTGTTTAACACTTTTTTGCTTACTACATGATTCCATATGTGTTATTTCATAGTTTTGATGTCTTCACAATTATTCTACAATGTAGAAAATAGTAAAAATTAAGAAAAACCTTGGAATGAGTAGGTGTATCCAAACTTTTGACTGGTACGGTATATATATTGTGTGTGTTTACTTTTGATATGTGTACCTTGAGTGGTGGGAGTGTGTATGTTTGTGTTTTTGTATCACTCACATTGCATTGATGTTTTCTGTGTATTCTAGAACGTTCCCCTCACAGGCCCATCCTCCAGGCAGGCCTGCCAGCTAATCGTACGGCCATGGTTGGTAGCGACGTGGAGTTTGTCTGTCGAGTGTTCAGCGACCCTCAGCCCCACATCCAGTGGCTCAAACGCATCACCATTAATGGCAGCAGAGTGGGACCAGATGGACTGCCTTACGTACGCGTACTGAAGGTACACACACACAGACACACACATACAGTGGGGAGAACAAGTATTTGATACACTGCCGATTTTGCAGGTTTTCCTACTTACAAAGCATGTAGAGGTCTGTCATTTCTATCATAGGTACACTTCAACTGTGAGAGACGGAATCTAAAACAAAAATCCAGAAAATCACATTGTATGATTTTTAAGTAATTAATTAGCATTTTATTGCATGACATAAGTATTTGATCACCTACCAACCAGTAAGAATTCCGGCTATCACAGACCTGTTAGTTTTTCTTTAAGAAGCCCTCCCGTTCTCCACTCATTACCTGTATTAACTGCACCTGTTTGAACTCGTTACCTCTATAAAAGACACCAGTCCACACACTCAATCAAACAGACTCCAACCTCTCCACAATGGCCAAGACCAGAGAGCTGTGTAAGGACATCAGGGATAAAATTGTAGACCTGCACAAGGCTGGGATGGGCTACAGGACAATAGGCAAGCAGCTTGGTGAGAAGGCAACGACTGTTGGCGCAATTATTAGAAAATGGAAGAAGTTCAAGATGACGGTCAATCACCCTCGGTCTGGGGCTCCATGCAAGATCTCACCTCGTGGGGCATCAATGATCATGAGGAAGGTGAGGGGTCAGCCCAGAACTACACGGCAGGACCTGGTCAATGACCTGAAGAGAGCTGTCTCAAAGAAAACCATTAGTAACACACTACGCCATCATGGATTAAAATCCTGCAGCGCACGCAAGGTCCCCCTGCTCAAGCCAGCGCATGTCCAGGCCCGTCTGAAGTTTGCCAATGACCATCTGGATGATCCAGAGGAGGAATAGGAGAAGGTCATGTGGTCTGATGAGACAAAAATAGAGCTTTTTGGTCTAAACTCCACTCGCCGTGTTTGGAGGAAGAAGAAGGATGAGTACAACCCCAAGAACACCATCCCAACCGTGAAGCATGGAGGTGGAAACATCATTCTTTGGGGATGCTTTTCTGCAAAGGGGACAGAACGACTGCACCGTATTGAGGGGAAGATGGATGGGGCCATGTATCGCGAGATCTTGGCCAACAACCTCCTTCCCTCAGTAAGAGCATTGAAGATGGGTCGTGGCTGGGTCTTCCAGCATGACAATGACCCGAAACACACAGCCAGGGCAACTAAGGAGTGGCTCCGTAAGAAGCATCTCAAGGTCCTGGAGTGGCCTAGCCAGTCTCCAGACCTGAATCCAATAGAAAATCTTTGGAGGGAGCTGAAAGTCTGTATTGCCCAGCGACCTTCCCGAAACCTGAAGGATCTGGAGAAGGTCTGTATGTAGGAGTGGGCCAAAATCCCTGCTGCAGTGTGTGCAAACCTGGTCAAGAACTACAGGAAATGTATGATCTCTGTAATTGCAAACAAAGGTTTCTGTACCAAATATTAAGTTCTGCTTTTCTGATGTATCAAATACTTATGTCATGCAATAAAATGCAAATTAATTACTTAAAAATCATACAATGTGATTTTCTGGATTTTTAGATTCCATCTCTCACAGTTGAAGTGTACCTATGATAAAAAATTACAGACCTCTACATGCTTTGTAAGTAGGAAAACCTGCAAAATCAGCAGTGTATCCAATACTTGTTCTCCCCACTGTATATGTACACGTTCTGAAGGTTAACGCACACTGTATTGACGAGGGCTATGTCACAAAATCTCTCTTTCTCTCTCAGACTGCAGGGTTCAACACCACAGACAGGGAGATGGAGGTGTTTACTCTGAGGAATGTGTCTGTGGAGGATGAAGGAGAGTACACCTGTCTGGCAGGAAACTCTATAGGACTCTCTCACCACTCTGCCTGGCTCAGTGTGATCAAAGGTACACACACAAATATAAATGTTATTATTCTGAACTTTATTCACCTTGTGTACAAACCTTTGCAGCCCAATGTGCTTTATATATTTAGACTTAAAATGGAAGAGGAGAAAAAAACATGTAAAAAATGTTCTGAATTCATCCCACTTCACTCCCTCTCCTCCAGACCTGCCCCCCTCCCCTGTACCATCTCAGGCCTACCTGGAGATCTTCATCTACTGCGTCGGTTTCTTCATCATCATGTTCATGGTCGCCGTAACGACCGCCTGCCGACTACGCTGCTCCCCGAAGAAGAGCGACTTCAGCAGCCAGCTGGCCGTTCACAAACTGGCCAAGAGCATTCCCCTACACAGACAGGTAACACACACACACATACTAGTGATCCATGATCGTGTGATGCGTAACCTTTGCCTGAGACTTTTTTTCCTGAGCTAATCCATAGGCTTTAGTTCAGCGGGCTAACTCATATTACAGTATATCCTCTCTCACTACCTCCCCTTCTCAAGGTGTCAGTAGACTCCTCCTCCTCTCTACAGTCGGGGGTGTGTCTGGTCAGGCCATACTGCCTTTCCAGTGGAGACACGCCCACCCTGGTCGGCGTGTCAGTGTATGAGCTGCCCGCAGACCCACTCTGGGAGCTGTCACGAGACAGGTACTAGAGGGCTTATATCCCTGCATAGTGAATACCCAATCTATAATATCGGCATACATAACCCTACATATTGCATACATAATCTGCACACGGTACTCATAACTTAACCAAGGAGATTCATAACCTCCATGCACAGGACATTCATAGCCGTGTGTGTCTGTGTTCTAGGCTGTCTCTGGGGAAGCCACTGGGTGAAGGTTGTTTTGGTCAGGTTGTGCTAGCAGAGGCTGCAGGTCTGGACAGAGAAAAACCCTCTCGTCTCACCAAGGTTGCCGTCAAGATGCTCAAAGGTACATAAAACTACTTCCTGAAATATATTCCTAATATTTAAGGAGATAATTCAAAATAAACTGAAAAACTGTTTGTATTGGTTGATATTGATTTGATGTGACATCCTGTTTCCTGTGTAGCGGACGCCACAGAGAAGGACCGGAGTGATCTGATCGCTGAAATGGAGATGATGAAGATGATCGGGAAACACAAAAACATCATCAACCTGCTGGGAGCCTGCACACAGGATGGTAATACTGGTGCTGTGTGTGTTTGTGTGCTTGTGTGTGTGTGTGTGTGCGTGTGTGTGTGCGTGCGTGTGAGCGAAATAGCATTTTATTTGCACAGATGAGTACAATGGTCACAGTACCAAGGGCTGAAAATAACATCAGGGGTCCAAGCGCTGAACCTTGGGGAACACCACATTGTTTATTATAACCCTTCCCTGTCTCTCCAGGCCCTCTCTATGTGGTTGTAGAGTATGCATCTCAGGGCAACCTGAGGGAGTACCTGCGTTGTCGGAGGCCTGTGGATCTGGAGTACTGGTCTGGGCCAACCCAGGCCCCCCTGGACAGCGTAGAGGTCAGGGAGCTAGTGTCTGCTGCCTACCAGGTGGCCAGGGGCATGACATACCTCGCCTTACAGAAGGTCAGAGAAGAGACCAGTGTTATTGTCTGTCTTTTTGTCTGTCTGTCTCTCTCTCGCTCTACTTTTCATCTTTCGGTGTTTCATTCTCTTCGTCTGAATCTATTATTTTCTCTTACTCTACCTCTCCCTTTACTGGACATTAGTGTAAATCAGTCAACCAATAAATGAATCAATCATGTTTTTTTCTGTAGTGTATCCACAGAGACCTAGCAGCCAGGAACGTGTTGGTGACAGAGGACAATGTGATGAAGATAGCAGACTTTGGTTTGGCCAGAGACATCCACCACATAGACTACTACAAGAAGACCACCAATGTAAGTAACATGATGACAGTGGAGCGAGTAGACAACTGAAATTCAGACAGACAAACATATAGATGTTTTAACCCAGGGCTGGCAAACTCAGTCCACGGAGGCAATGAGTTTTTCAATTAAAACCTAGACAAAAGCATTAGACAACCAGGTGAGGGGAGTTTCTTACTAATTAGTCAGCTTAATTAATCAATCAAGTACAAGGGTGGAGCGAAAACCTGCAGACATTTAGCCCTCTGTGAAATGAGTTTAACACGTGGTTTAACCCCTTGTTTTCCTCCCAGGGTCGTCTGCCAGTGAAGTGGATGGCTCCAGAGGCTCTGTTCGACCGCATCTACACACACCAGAGTGACGTGTAAGTCACACTCCTAACTCCTAATATACATTCTGTGGTGTTGTGCTATCCATCCTGTTGTTATGTGTCTGTAGGTTTACTTTCAAGCCCAGCAATAACTGTCCCTGAGAAAGTGATGTTGATTGTATTGAATTCTGTTTTAGGTGGTCGTTTGGGGTGTTGCTGTGGGAGATCTTTACTCTAGGAGGGTCTCCCTACCCAGGGGTCCCTGTAGAGGAGCTGTTCAAACTGCTGAAGGAGGGACATCGTATGGACAGGCCAGCCGCCTGCACAGAGGAGCTGTGAGTACACACACACACAAAAAAACACAAGTATACTGTAAGAATGTCCTCGCAAGTAGAGTAATACAAACACACGCTCTGTTGTAACACTGTGGTGTGTGTTCTCAGGTATATCATGATGAGAGACTGCTGGCACGCTGTTCCATCTCGCAGACCAACCTTCCAACAGCTGGTAGAGGATCTGGACCGCACACTCTCACTTATGACCAACCAGGTAAACAAATACATTCACACGCGCGCACACACAAACACAGTGTCATTTTCGTATCATTTGAATTGTTCCCCTGAACGTGTCATCCCTCCCCCTCTCAACTCTCTCTAGGAGTATTTGAATCTGTCCATCCCTGTGGTCCAGTATTCTCCATTGGGTCCAGACACCAGCAGCTCCTCTGACTCTGTCTTCTCCAGGGAGACGACTCACGAAACAGAGTACTCTCCCCTGAGCCCATCCTGGACCTCCACCCTGCTCTACACCCAGCACACCCCCTCTAGGACCCCCTCTCGTACCTCCACCCTGGCCTACGCACACCACAAACCTTCCCGAACCCCGTCTTGAACCTCCATCCTAGCCTACGATCACCACAGCATCTACCCTGACGTACACCCGCGGACACAGCCAACGCTGATCTAAAAACACTGCCCCGCCCGTACACCTTAACCTATAAACCTCCCTCTTTATCCACAGATAAAGACAATGGAAAAGACAGACACATGGAGGGTTATAACAGAGTCATAAGACATCAAATAGAGTTTGCACAAATATGGACTCTTCTCTCCTCCTCCCCAGGACTATACTGAACTATTAAAGGGATAGTTCACCCAAATGACACATTGGGAAATGGGGATACCTAGGCAGTTGTCCAACTGAATTTATTCAACTGAAATGTGTCTTCTGCATTTAACCCAACCCCTCTGAATCAGAGAGGTGCGGGGGATGACTTAATTGACATCCACGGTGCCCGGGGAACAGTGGATTAACTGCCTTGCTCAGGGGCAGAACAACAGATTTTTACCTTGTCAGCTCAGGGATTCAATCCAGCAACCTTCCGGTTACTGGCCCAACGCTCTAACCACTAGGCTACCTGGCGGTTTTCTTAAACCGTAAGCAAGGTATGAGACAATGTATGAGAGCAATCCATGCTTTGGTTTATTTTCCCTGGCACTATTTTCACATGCTAACATTTTAGTATTTGTGACACATATCCCATTCAAGTCATGGGACTGATATTAGCATTTGTCACCCATGGACAAAACATCTAAGTGACTTTGTTGAGGTTCACCATCAATTTAAAATACTTTTGGATAATTTGGACATAATGTGCAAAAAATTATAATATCGGTTCCATGACTTGAATTG
Source organism: Salvelinus namaycush (assembly GCF_016432855.1). Classification (NCBI taxonomy): domain Eukaryota; kingdom Metazoa; phylum Chordata; class Actinopteri; order Salmoniformes; family Salmonidae; genus Salvelinus; species Salvelinus namaycush. The sequence goes on along the minus strand of NC_052337.1, from coordinate 14,713,862 downwards.
GATCTGTGCCACAAATGCTAAAACAGTGCAAGGGAAACTAAACCAATGCATGGATGAGCTGTCATACATTGTCCATAGACTGCTTACAGGATCATCGACTGCTTACAGGGCAAGGAAACCAATGTGTATTTTTTATTTGTGTGAACTATCCCTTTAATGTAGGGATACTCTCCCAGGAGCAAGAGGAGGAGAAGAAGGCTGCTATACATTTTTGATCTTCATCGCCATATTATGAAACAAGCTGCTGCCTTGCTGAGCAAACCATACAGGATATAAAAAGGAAATTGATACCAAGGGAAAATAATGTTGTTATTTTGTAAATACAGTATATTACGAATTGTTAATATGAATACATATTTCCAGTATTTTTATTTTATACATGGTAGCTTGTTTTTATCCCTGTCATTGAAATGACATCTAAGAGAGGTGTGGATATGATGCTATGTGTTAGAATCAGAGGAAAGAAGTGGCTATGATGCTATGTGTTTTAATAAGCTAATATCATAGCAGCAGTGTTAGTCAGTCAAGGTTTGCCTTCAGTATCACTCTCTTGTTTGGACTCTATGGACACTACAGTGTTATGTTGAGGTTAATGATAATGTAAATGATAATGCCATGGTTTTAAAACAGTGGCAAATTCACTTATCTCCAATGGAAGTCTACCTGCCTTTACAGAGAATGCCTTTATTAAAGGTATTGTAATAAAGAAAATGGCATTACAAAACTTCAATGGAGTGTTTTTGAATGAGAAAGAAAAGAGGGAGAGAGAAGAGAGCACATGCTGAACTGATCAGCCAGCCCACCAGGACTTCAGGGCTGAATGAAGGAGAGGTGAAAGACTGTGTGATGGGAGAGAAACAGAGCGAGGATAGGTTCAGCTGTTGACTGCAGAGGAAGCATTCACTCCACCAGATGTGTATGTGTGTCTGTATGTGTCTGTATGATTAATGGTGGGAAGAGAGGATTGGTCAGTACGGTCGCTCTATCAATCACAGCAGCAGAGAGCAGCTTCCTGCCTGGCACACACACACACATACACATGGCTTAGGTCCAGAGTCTGGAGAGCATGTCTGTCCCTTGGAGAGGAAACATGTTAAACTTCTGGCTGCATTCTCTCTAGTGAGATTTTAGATGGTTCTGTGTCCTGTATTCTATTCCACAGCTCATGACTATGTGTTATAACAAAACCACTTCATACAGATCTTATCCTTATTATTACAGTTTCAGATCATAGAAACTCTCAAGATCCCTCCCATTCGCTGTCTTGATTTTTTGATATACCTGCTTTCCCTGAAAGGGTTTATCTTCCATGAATTCTCCCTGAGTGACTGTGTAAATCTAGGCTTGTGTAAATGTGTTTTCTCAAGGCTCCTCGTATTCCTGTTAGCCCAGCCATCTGCCCTATTGCCCAGCTGATGACCACTATAACACACACACACACACACACACACACACACACACACACACACACACACACACACACACACACACACACACACACACACACACACACACACACACACACACACACACACACACTGAAAAGGCAATAAATGCCCCCCCCCCCAAGGTGTTAAAGCAACCACCCCAGCCCTCTCCCCTCCCCATTGACCGCTATCCTGGCTGTGTTTGGACTATTGGGGTTAATGCGGTGTGAGAGGCCATTACTGGGTGTGAGGAGACAATGGGGCTGCAGTTTCCACCAAAGACAGATGGTTCAGAGGGGTATCAGAGTCACTGGCATCCAGTGTGGTGCGTTTATCAACACCTGTAGGAGCTATTTGGGGAGCAACCTGGACAAGCACAGGGATATCAACCACTCGTAAAACTGCTGAAGATCTATTCACAGTGTGGCTATCATCTGTGTCAACATCTATTAGTGTTAGGGGCCTGTGTGTATTTGTGTGTGTGTCGTGCGTGTGTGAGAGAGACAGACCGACACAGAAAAAAAGAGTTACGGTTGTACTCAGGTCAGCAGCATGTAGCCTACCTCATACCAGTGGTTCCTAGACTGTTTTACACTGTGACCCATCTAAAGCCTTCCAAAATTCCCTGCTGCGACCACAATATCAATCCTGAAGGAATGGATCTGCTGTGATCCAAACCACCACAATAACAATCCTGAAGGAATGGATCTGCTGTGATCCAAACCACCACAATAACGATCCAGAAGGAATGGATCTGCTGTGATCCAAACCACCACAATAACAATCCTGAAGGAATGGATCTGCTGTGATCCAAACCACCACAATAACAATCCTGAAGGAATGGATCTGCTGTGATCCAAACCACCACAATAACAATCCTGAAGGAATGGATCTGCTGTGATCCAAACCACCACAATAACGATCCAGAAGGAATGGATCTGCTGTGATCCAAACCACCACAATAACAATCCAGAAGGAATGGATCTGCTGTGATCCAAACCACCACAATAACAATCCAGAAGGAATGGATCTGCTGTGATCCAAACCACCACAATAACGATCCAGAAGGAATGGATCTGCTGTGATCCAAACTACCATTTTAGAAACATAACTTTTTACTACAGCCATTTGTTTCTGAGGCAGTTGAGGCAGGTATGTTTTACCACATGTATTCCTGACATGTTGAAAGGAGAGAATTAACATTTTATTTAACTAGGCAGGTCAGTTAAGAACAAATTCTTATTTACAATGACAGCCTACCCCAGCCAAACCCAGATAACACTGGTCCAATTGTGCACCACCCTATGGGACTCCCAATCACAGCCGGATGTGAATCAGCATGGATTCGAACCAGAGACTGCAGTGACAACTCTTGCACTGAGATGCAGTGCCATAGACCGCTGCGCTACTTGGGAGTAGGAGAGAGAGAAATAAAAAAGAGAGGTAGAAGAGAGAGAGAAAAATCATGTTTTCTATGTCATTACTGAACACTTAGGGACTCATTAGCAGTATAGATGATTCCCTCTGGTCTGTACCCAAACAATTTGAACTTCTACTTTTAAAAATCCACCTCTCTAAAAACAAGTCTCTCACCGTTGCCGCCTGCTATAGACCACCCTCTGCCCCCAGCTGTGCTCTGGACAGCATACAGTGGGGCAAAAAAGTATTTAGTCAGCCACCAATTGTGCAAGTTCTCCCACTTAAAAAGATGAGAGAGGCCTGTAATTTTCATCATAGGTACACTTCAACTATGACAGACAAAATGAGAATTTTTTTTACAGAAAATCACATTGTAGGATTTTTAATGAATTTATTTGCAAATTATGGTGGAAAATAAGTATTTGGTCAATAACAAAAGTTTATCTCAATACTTTGTTATATACCCTTTGTTGGCAATGACAGAGGTCAAACGTTTTCTGTAAGTCTTCACAAGGTTTTCACACACTGTTGCTGGTATTTTGGCCCATTCCTCCATGCAGATCTCCTCTAGAGCAGTGATGTTTTGGGGCTGTTGCTGGGCAACACGGACTTTCAACTCCCTCCAAAGATTTTCTATGGGGTTGAGATCTGGAGACTGGCTAGGCCACTCCAGGACCTTGAAATGCTTCTTACGAAGCCACTCCTTCGTTGCCCGGGCGGTGTGTTTGGGATCATTGTCATGCTGAAAGACCCAGCCACGTTTCATCTTCAATGCCCTTGCTGATGGAAGGAGGTTTTCACTCAAAATCTCACGATACATGGCCCCATTCATTCTTTCCTTTACACGGATCAGTCGTCCTGGTCCCTTTGCAGAAAAACAGCCCCAAAGCATGATGTTTCCACCCCCATGCTTCACAGTAGGTATGGTGTTCTTTGGATGCAACTCAGCATTCTTTGTCCTCCAAACACGACGAGTTGAGTTTTTACCAAAAAGTTTTATTTTGGTTTCATCTGACCATATGACATTCTCCCAATCTTCTTCTGGATCATCCAAATGTTCTCTAGCAAACTTCAGACGGGCCTGGACATGTACTGGCTTAAGCAGGGGGACACGTCTGGCACTGCAGGATTTGAGTCCCTGGCGGCGTAGTGTGTTACTGATGGTAGGCTTTGTTACTTTGGTCCCAGCTCTCTGCAGGTCATTCACTAGGTCCCCCCGTGTGGTTCTGGGATTTTTGCTCACCGTTCTTGTGATCATTTTGACCCCACGGGGTGAGATCTTGCGTGGAGCCCCAGATCGAGGGAGATTATCAGTGGTCTTGTATGTCTTCCATTTCCTAATAATTGCTCCCACAGTTGATTTCTTCAAACCAAGCTGCTTACCTATTGCAGATTCAGTCTTCCCAGCCTGGTGCAGGTCTACAATTTTGTTTCTGGTGTCCTTTGACAGCTCTTTGGTCTTGGCCATAGTGGAGTTTGGAGTGTGACTGTTTGAGGTTGTGGACAGGTGTCTTGTATACTGATAACAAGTTCAAACAGGTGCCATTAATACAGGTAACGAGTGGAGGACAGAGGAGCCACTTAAAGAAGAAGTTACAGGTCTGTGAGAGCCAGAAATCTTGCTTGTTTGTAGGTGACCAAATACTTATTTTCCACCATAATTTGCAAATAAATTCATAAAAAATCCTACAATGTGATTTTCTGTATTTTTTTTCCTCATTTTGTCTGTCATAGTTGAAGTGTACCTATGATGAAAATTACAGGCCTCTCTCATATTCTTAAGTGGGAGAACTTGCACAAATGGTGGCTGACTAAATACTTTTTTGCCCCACTGTATGTGAACTGATTGCCTCCCATCTATCTTCAGAGCTCGTGCTGCTAGGTGACCTAAACTAGGACATGCTTAACACCCCAGCCATCCTACAATCTAAGCTTGATGCCCTAAATCTCACACAAATTATCAATGAACCTACCAGGTACCACCCCAAAGCCGTAAACACGGGCACCCTCATAGATATCATCCTAACCAACTTGACCTCTAAATACACCTCTGCTGTTTTCAACCAAAATCTCAGCGATCACTGCCTCATTGCCTGCATCCGTAATGGGTCAGCGGTCAAACGACCTCCACTCATCACTGTCAAACGCTCCCTGAAACACTTCAGCGAGCAGGACTTTCTAATCGACCTGGCCCGGGTATCCTGGAAGGATATTGACCTCATCCCGTCAGTAGAGGATGCCTGGTTATTTTTTTTGAATGCCTTCCTCACCATCTTAAATAAGTATGCCCCATTCAAGAAATATAGAACCAGGAACAGATATAGCCCTTGGTTCTCTCCAGACCTGACTGCCCTTAACCAACACAAAAACATCCTGTGGCGTTCTGCATTAGCATCGAACAGCCCCCGTGATATGCAACTTTTCAGAGAAGTTAGAAACCAATATACACAGGCAGTTAGAAAAGCTAAGGCTAGCTTTTTCAAGCAGAAATTTGCTTCCTGCAACACAAACTCAAAAAAGTTCTGGGACACTGTAAAGTCCATGGAGAATAAGAACACCTCCTCCCAGCTGCCCACTGCTCTGAGGATAGGAAACTCTGTCACCACAGATAAATCCACTATAATTGAGAATTTCAATAAGCATTTTTCTACGGCTGGCCATGCTTTCCACCTGGCTATCCCTACCCCGGTCAACAGCACTGCACCCCCCACAGCAACTCGCCCAAGCCTTCCCCATTTCTCCTTCTCCCAAATCCAGTCAGCCGATGTTCTGAAAGAGCTGCAAAATCTGGACCCCTACAAATCAGCCGAGCTAGACAATCTGGACCCTTTCGCTCTAAAATTATCTGCCGAAATTGTTGCAACCCCTATTACTAGCCTGTTCAACCTCTCTTTCGTGTCGTCTGAGATTCCCAAAGATTGGAAAGCAGCTGCGGTCAACCCCCTCTTCAAAGGGGGGGACACTCTAGACCCAAACTGCTACAGACCTATATCTATCCTACCCTGCCTTTTTAAGGTCTTCGAAAGCCAAGTCAACAAACAGATTACTGACCATTTCGAATCCCACCGCACCTTCTCCGCTATGCAATCTGGTTTCAGAGCTGGTCATGGGTGCACCTCAGCCACGCTCAAGGTCCTAAACGATATCTTAACCGCCATCGATAAGAAACAATACTGTGCAGCCGTATTCATTGACCTGGCCAAGGCTTTCGACTCTGTCAATCACCACATCCTCATCGGCAGACTCGATAGCCTTGGTTTCTCAAATGATTGCCTCGCCTGGTTCACCAACTACTTCTCTGATAGAGTTCAGTGTGTCAAATCGGAGGGCCTGTTGTCCGGGCCTCTGGCAGTCTCTATGGGGGTGCCACAGGGTTAAATTCTTGGGCCTACTCTCTTCTCTGTATACATCAATGATGTCGCTCTTGCTGCTGGTGAGTCTCTGATCCACCTCTACGCAGACGACACCATACTGTATACATCTGGCCCTTCTTTGGACACTGTGTTAACAACCCTCCAGACGAGCTTCAATGCCGTACAACTCTCCTTCCGTGGCCTCCAACTGATCTTAAATACAAGTAAAACTAAAGGCATGCTCTTCAACCGATCGCTGCCTGCACCTGCTTGCCCGTCCAGCATCACTACTCTGTACGGTTCTGACTTAGAATATGTGGACAACTACAAATACCTAGGTGTCTGGTTAGACTGTAAACTCTCCTTCCTGACTCACATCAAACATCTCCAATCCAAAGTTAAATCTAGAATTGGCTTCCTATTTCGCAACAAAGCATCCTTCACTCATGCTGCCAAACATACCCTCGTAAAACTGACCAATCCTACCGATCCTCGACTTCGGCGATGTCATTTACAAAATAGCCTCCAATACCCTACTCAATAAATTGGATGCAGTCTATCACAGTGCCATCCGTTTTGTCACCAAAGCCCCATATACTACCCACCACTGCGACCTGTATGCTCTCGTTGGCTGGCCCTCGCTTCATACTCGTCGCCAAACCCACTGGCTCCAGGTCATCTACAAGACCTGCTAGGTAAAGTCCCCCCTTATCTCAGGTCGCTGTTCACCATAGCAGCACCCACCTGTAGCACGCGCTCCAGCAGGTATATCTCTCTGGTCACCCCCAAATCCAATTCCTCCTTTGGCCGCCTCTCCTTCCAGTTCTCTGCTGCCAATGACTGGAACGAACTACAAAAATCTCTGGACTGGAAACACTTATCTCCCTCACTAGCTTTAAGCACCAGCTGTCAGAGCAGCTCACAGATTACTGCACCTGTACATAGCCCATCTATAATTTATGCCAAATAACTACCTCTTCCCCTACTGTATTTATCTATTTATTTATTTAGCTCCTTTGCACCCCATCATTTCTATTTCTACTTTGCACATTCTTCCACTGCAAATCTACCATTCCAGTGTTTTACTTGCTATATTGTATTTACTTCGCCACCATGGCCTTTTTTTGCCCTTACCTCCCTTATCTCACCTCATTTGCTCACATTGTATATAGACTTATTTTTCTACTGTATTATTGACTGTATGTTTGTTTTACTCCATGTGTAACTCTGTGTTGTTGTATGTGTCGAACTGCTTTGCTTTATCTTGGCCAGGTCGCAATTGTAAATGAGAACTTACTCTCAACTTGCCTACCTGGTTAAATAAAGGTGAAATAAAATAAAAATGTAGCCATATTATTATATATTATTATTATTATAATGACATCATAACTGATCAGACTGATTGATAAAGGACCCATTATCATTAGTGATATTGTCAGTAGTATTATCTCAACACTTGATCACAATAAACAGGACGTTTTGATCCACTGCTGTACACTGGTTTCCTGGACAGAGACTTGTTTGGTAAACCGGCCCTAAGTACTTGAACAGATGAGTATGTGAAAGCATAGAAACTGACTGAGAAAGTGGTGAGAAGACAGGAGGTTTTGCAGGCCTGTAATTTAGACTCCTGGCTGTATGTACAGAAGTCTGGTAAAGCCATAGGCCTAGGGAGTTTGGCTGGGACTGGAGAGACATACCAGAACTAGTCTTGCTGTACCAATGACTGGGCTGTACCAAGGTAGCACTGCACCTGACCAGGGATCAGCCAATGTAGCATTGCCCCTGACCAGGGATCAGCCAACGTAGCGACGCCCCTGACCAGGGATCAGCCAACGTAGCGACGCCCCTGACCAGGGATCAGCCAACGTAGCAACGCCCCTGACCAGGGATCAACCACAGGACTATATTGGAACCCATTGGATTGAAATGGGAATGACAGAGCAAACTTAGAAAATACCTTAACCTCACACTACACCAATGCAAATTATTAAAGATCACCAATGTTTGAAACTGTGATCGTTTAATCACTAGTGAGTCTCGACACAAATCACCTCAGACAAAATGATGAAGATCACAACATTTATTCATAGCAGAGAGAATGACCCCAAGCCCCACGGTGTATAGTACCAGACTAGCACACATTCTCACACAGGATCTCAAAACATACACAACATAACCACATCTGAGGAACACAGCATAGGATCACTCTATAATGTCTTTACACACTACAGGATCTTACATTAACACAGATGAAGACAGAGAGGGACGCGGTGAGTCCCACGACCAGCATGGTGACATCACACTGTCCCTCTGAGGAGGTGGTGACATCCTCATAGAGCAACACATCAGCCAGTGACGTCATGTCAGGATGTCAAACCCCACCCACTGCGGAAAACTCAAACCGAGTTACAACTAGATACAACACAACATCAACATCATAAATAAACATTCTGTAAGAAAATAAATATCAATAATATTATTATAATAATATACCCATAGGTCTTTAATGACTGGTCAAAACGGGGATGTTATGGCTGTAGTGCCACGTTGAAATCAAATGGAACTACAGTGATGGTTCGTTTTCTTAGGTGGCATTTGAAATGTTTAAATTGTTAATATTAAATGTTCAGACTTTTCAACAGCTCTCATGTTTAGTTGAGTCTATTCTGAGCAGATATAATGCTCCACATTCAAGCTCTAGGTAACAGGTTTCATCTCCCGCTCATCAAGTATCAACCCACACAGAAATACTTTCAACAGCATTTACAGATAGATGCTTCCCCAAATCAAATACTACATTACAACAGCCCCAAACTTCCATTAATAATTTAGCCTTAGTCATTTGAGGGTATAGCTATGTGTGTGTGCATGTGTGTGAAAATGTGTGTGTGTCAGTGTGCGTGTGAGTCAGTGTGTGTGTGAGCAAAGCTATCATGAGTGTGTTTTGTGTTTAAGGTAGCTGTGGTGTGTGTGTGTGTGTGTGTGTGTGTGTGTGTGTGTGTGTGTGTGTGTGTGTGTGTGTGTGTGTGTGTGTGTGTGTGTGTGTGTGTGTGTGTGTGTGTGTGTGTGTGTACACGTGAATGTATGCTTAAGGTATAAGTGGTGTGTATGTCTGTCTCCTCTTCTCCAATCTACTCCATCTCTCTCTCCAATGCCTCCACAGAGCGTTTCCTAGCAAATAGGTGGGTGGGGTCTCTTCCTCTCATGCTGGGCTGGATCTTGAAGGAAGGAGGCGACCCCATTGGCCAGCGCCAGCCAGCGGTGGCAGAGTTAGGACCCTGGTTAGAACCCTGGGGGCAGTGTTTGTTCTGCAGCAGCTGGAAGAGAGTCTCCATGTCTGGCCCCAGCCTAGCAACAAGCCCTGCCCTGACCACAGCCACTGTCTCCTCATCACAGGCTAGCAGGGACTGGAGCAGAGTGCTGTAGTACCTGGAACACACACACACCGTGTTATGACATACACACACACAGTACGAACAAATATAAAAATGTATGCACTCTCTACTGTAAATCAAATCAAATTGTATTTGTCACATACACATGGTTAGCAGATGTTAATGCGAGTGTAGCGAAATGCTTGTGCTTCTAGTTCCGACAATGCAGTAATAACCAACAGGTAATCTAACCTAACAATTCCACAACTTCTACCTTATGCACACAAGTGTAAAGGGATAAAGAATATGTACATAAAGATATGAATGAGTGATGGTACAGAACGGCATAGGCAAGATGCAGTAGATGGTATCGAGTACAGTATATACATATGAGATTAGTAATGTAGGGTATGTAAACATAAAAGTGCATAGTTTAGAGTGGCTAGTGATACCTGTATTAAATAAAGATGGCAAGATGCAGTAGATGATATAGAGTACAGTAAATACATATACATTATATTAAGTGGCATTGTTTAAAGTGGCTAGTGATACATTTTTGATCAATTTCCATCAATTTCCATTATTAAAGTGAGCTGGAGTTGAGTCAGTATGTTGGCAGCAGCCACTCAGTGTTAGTGGTGGCTGTTTAACAGTCTGATGGCCTTGACATAGAAGCTGTTTTTCAGTCTCTCGGTGCCTGCTTTGATGCACCTGTACTGACCTCGCCTTCTGGATGATAGCGGGGTGAACAGGCAGGGGCTCGGGTGGTTGTTGTCCTTGATGATCTTTATGGCCTTCCTGTGACATCGGGTGGTGTAGGTGTCCTGGAGGGCAGGTAGTTTGCCCCCAGTGATGCGTTGTGCAGACCTCACTACCCTCTGGAGAGCCTTACAGTTGTGGGCGGAGCAGTTGCCATACCAGGCGGTGATACAGCCCGACAGGATGCTCTCGATTGTGCATCTGTAAAAGTTTGTGAGTGTTTTTGGTGACAAGCCGAATTTCTTCAGCCTCCTGAGGTTGAACAGGCACTGTTGTGCCTTTTTCACCACGCTGTCTGTGTGGGTGGACCATTTCAGTTTGTCCGTGATGTGTACGCCGAGGAACTTAAAACTTACTACCCTCTCCACTACTGTCCCGTCGATGTGGATAGGGGGGTGCTCCCTCTGCTGTTTCCTGAAGTCCACAATCATCTCCTTTGTTTTGTTGACGTTGAGTGTGAGGTTATTTTCCTGACACCACACTCCGAGGGCCCTCACCTCCTCCCTGTAGGCCGTCTCGTCGTTGTTGGTAATCAAGCCTACCACTGTAGTGTCGTCCGCAAACTTGATGATTGAGTTGGAGGCGTGCATGGCCACGCAGTCGTGGGTGAACAGGGAGTACAGGAGAGGGCTCAGAACGCACCCTTGTGGGGCCCCAGTGTTGAGGATCAGCGGGGTGGAGATGTTGTTACCTACCCTCACCACCTGGGTGGCGGCCCGTCAGGAAGTCCAGTACCCAGTTGCACAGGGCGGGGTCGAGACCCGGGGTCTCGAACTTGATGACGAGTTTGGAGGGTACTATGGTGTTAAATGCTGAGCTGTAGTCGATGACCAGCATTCTCACATAGGTATTCCCCTTGTCCAGATGGGTTAGGGCAGTGTGCAGTGTGGCTGCGATTGCGTCGTCTGTGGACCTATTGGGGAGGTAAGCAAATTGGAGTGGGTCTAGGGTGTCAGGTAGGGTGGAGGTGATATGGTCCTTGACTAGTCTCTCAAAGCACTTCATGATGACGGAAGTGAGTGCTACGGGGCGGTAGTCGTTTAGCTCAGTTACCTTAGCTTTCTTGGGAACAGGAACAATGGTGGCCCTCTTGAAGCATGTGGGAACAGCAGACTGGGATTAGGATTGATTGAATATGTCCGTAAACACACCAGCCAGCTGGTCTGCGCATGCTCTGAGGACGCGGCTGGGGATACCGTCTGGGCCTGCAGCCTTGCGAGGGTTAACACGTTTAACTGTTTTACTCACGTCGGCTGCAGTGAAGGAGAGTCCGCAGGTTTTGGTAGCGGGCCGTGTCAGTGGCACTGTATTGTCCTCAAAGCGAGCAAAGAAGTTATTTAGTCTGTCTGGGAGCAAGACATCCTGGTCCGCGACGGGGACGGTTTTCTTTTTGTAATCCGTGATTGACTGTAGACCCTGCCACATACCTCTTGTGTCTGAGCCGTTGAATTGCAACTCTACTTTGTCTCTATACTGACGCTTAGCTTGTTTGATTGCCTTGCGGAGGGAATAGCTACACTGTTTGTATTCGGTCATGTTTCCGGTCACCTTGCCCTGGTTAAAAGCAGTGGGTTGCGCTTTCAGTTTTGCGTGAATGCTGCCATCAATCCACGGTTTCTGGTTGGGGAATATTTTAATAGTTGCTGTGGGTACAACATCGCTGATGCACTTTCTAATTAACTCGCTCACCGAATCAGCGTATTCGTCAATGTTGTTGTTGGACGCAATGCGGACCATATCCCAATCCACGTGATCGAAGCATTCTTGAAGCGTGGAATCAGATTGGTCGGACCAGCGTTGAACAGACCTGAGCGCGGGAGCTTCTTGTTTTAGTTTCTGTCTGTAGGCTGGAAGCAACAAAATGGAGTTGTGGTCAGCTTTTCCGAAAGGAGGGCGGGGGAGGGCCTTATATGCGTCGCGGAAGTTAGAATAACAATGATCCAGGGTTTTACCAGCCCTGGTTGCGCAATCGATATGCTGATAGAATTTAGGGAGTCTTGTTTTCAGATTATCCTTGTTAAAATCCCCAGCTACAATGAATGCAGCCTCAGGATATGTGGTTTCCAGTTTACATAGAGTCAAATAAAGTTTGTTCAGGGTCATCGATGTGTCTGCTTGGGGGGGAATATATACGGCTGTGATTATAATCGAAGAGAATTCCCTTGGTAGATAATGCGGTCGACATTTGATTGTAAGGAATTCTAAGTCAGGTGAACAGAAGGACTTGAGTTCCTGTATGTTGTTATGATCACACCACGTCTCGTTAATCATAAGGCATACCCCCCGCCCCTCTTCTTACCAGAAAGATGCTTGTTTCTGTCGGCGCGATGCGTGAAGAAACCAGCTGGCTGCACCGACTCCGATAGCGTCTCTCGAGTGAGCCATGTTTCCGTGGAGCAAAGAACGTTACATTCTCTGATGTCTCTCTGGAAAGCAACCCTTGCTCGGATTTCATCAACCTTGTTGTCAAGAGACTGGACATTGGCGAGTAGTACGCTAGGGAGTGGAGCGCGATGTGCCCGTCTCCGGAGCCTGACCAGAAGACCGCTTCGTTTGCCCCTTTTACGGCGTCGTTGTATTGGTTCGCCGGCTGGGATCAGATCCATTGTCCTGGGTGGAAGGCAAAACACAGGATCCGCTTCGGGAAAGTCATATTCCTGGTCGTAATGATGGTGAGTTGACGTTGCTCTTATATTCATTAGTTCCTCCCAACTGTATGTAATGAAACCTAAGATTACCTAGGGTACCAATGTAAGAAATAACACGTAAAAAAACGAAATACTGCATAGTTTCCTAGGAACGCGAAGCGAGGTGGCCATCTCTGTCGGCGCCGGAAGTTGGATAAGAGCATCTGCTAAATGACTAAAAATGTAAAAGGTTAGACACACATACACCGCGATAGACCCACACACACACACACACACACACACACACACACACACACACACACACACACACACACACACACACACACACACACACACACACACACACACACACACACACACACACACACACACACACACACACACACACAAACACTGACTGGCTCACCTGTTCGGGAAGTGTGCAGGGACCTGCACCACCTCTCCGATGGCCTCAGGGTTAGAGCGAGCCACACCACAGATGTCCAGTCTACTGTAACACTCCTCCTGGACCTAAACACACACACAATAATTTTAACTCAGAAACTAGCACTTCATGGTGACACACAGTAGAGGACGACAAGTGGCCAAGTAGTTGAGAGTGTTGGGCCAACAACTGAAAGGTTGCTGGTTTGAATCCCAGAGCCAACTAAGTGAACAATCTGTCAATGTGCCCTTGAGAAAGGCACTTAACCCTAATTGCTCTCGATATGACAAAAATGTAGAGCTCATTTTGGCACCGATAGGATGATATGAAGGCTGACATGGTGTGCATCTCTAATAAAGCAGAGTGACTGACCTCAGAGATCATTCTCTGGAAGACTCCACAGCGCCTGATGGTCTGGAAGACTTTAGACGTGACGCCGTTGGCAATACACCTCAGACTCTCCTTTACAAACGTCTTACCCTGCACACACACACAAACACTGGGTTAGAGACACTGCAGTGGGTCGTCAAAAAAGTGTGTGTGTGTGTGTGTGTGTAGGCTTACCTGTGTGTTAAAGGTAGCTGCGGTGTGAAAGAACAGTTGACAGATATCGTGCATGCCATCAGTGTCACAGGTAGAATTCTCCAGGCAGGCAAACGTACCACATCCCACGGCTAGAGCACCATTCAAACACCTAGCCACATCCGCTAGAGAGAGAGAGAGAGAGAGAGAGAGAGAGAGAGAGAGAGAGAGAGAGAGAGAGAGAGAGAGAGAGAGAGAGAGAGAGAGAGAGAGAGAGAGATAAAACCTTAGCAATGGTTGTAATGGAATAGACTAATATACATTAAGGAATTTGCCTATATCTCTAGCCATGGCAATGTAACTATTTTAGAAGAAAGGCAACTTTCATAACCAACTCTTGTGCATGGACCTATTACATCCTGTCTCTGCAGACTTTTCGAATAAGAACTGCAGTTTGCATATTTTTTTCACAGTTGGCTAACCAGATGTAGGCTACTCACAGGGGCTGTTGGATGAGAAGCGTGCACGGCGAGGAGAAGCTTCCTCCGGGTCGGTGTCGAAGGTGGCGGCAGTCCCCAGGACAAGGAAGACCGCGCACAGGCCAAATTTTGCGAGCATCTTGTCAGATGGTGATGTTCTTGATGTGACAGGTTGGACAGTTCGGCTTGAATTGTCGGTGGAGAACAGTTGGGCTGCTGATATCTTGTTCGTTCACTGACTGGTGTTAGTTATGGGCCGTTTTTATAGCCGTTTGTTACATAAATCACTGGATAACCCGAGGGTTTGTCCAATCAGCGCCCGGCATCTCCAGTGGGGGTCAGCGGCACGCGCTATAGAATGTTTCCACTGAGCTTGCGCTTTGGAACTTTTAAACTTTCCGTGCGTGAGCTTATATTTATTCATGATAGAACTTTCATTGTGAACATTGAAACTCTTGTGATGATTTTATTCCCAAGTGCACTGTGTTGTGAATTACTTAAGTAAAATACTGTATTGAAACAGGCAGGGAGCAGGCCTCAAACCCTAGCCCTTCTAGCCCGAAGTCCAACGCGCTATCGACTGTGCCCCAAAAGCATGTTCAAGCAGCAGAGTCGATATCCCCGCTTATAAACCCAGGGTCGTTATAATACTTTAAAAGTACTACTTAATTATTTTTGGGGGGTATCTGTACTTGACTTTACTATTTATATTTTGGACACTTTTACTTTTACTTCACTACATTCCTAAAGAAAATAATGTACTTTTTACGCCATACATTTTCCCTGACACCCAGAAGTGCTAGTTACATTTTGAAAGCTAAGCAGGACAGGAAATTGGTAAAATTCACACACAAGAGAACATCCCTGGTCATCCTCTGCCTCTGATCTGGTGGACTCACTAAACACAAATGCTTCGCTTGTAAATTACAGTCAGAAGTTTACATACACCTTAGCCAAATACATTTAAACTCAGATTTTCACAATTCCTGACATTTAATCAGTTAGGATCACCACTTTATTTTAAGAATGTGAAATGTCAGAATAATAGTAGAGAGAATTATTTCTTTCAGCTTTTATTTCTTTCATCACATTCCCAGTGGGTCAGAAGTTTACATATACTCAATTAGTATTTGGTAGCATTGCCTTTAAATTGTTTAACTTGGGGCAAACATTTCAGGTAGCCTTCCACAAGCTTCCCACAATAAGTTGGGTGAATTTTGGCCCATTCCTCCTGACAGAGTTGGTGTAACTGAGTCAGGTTTTTTAGGCCTCCTTGCTCGCACACGCTTTTTCAGTTCTGCCCACACATTTTCTGTAGGTATGAGGTCAGGGCTTTGTGATGACCACTCCAATACCTTGACTTTGTTGTCCTTAAGCCAGTTTGCCACAACTTTGGAAGTATGCTTGGGGTCATTGTCCATTTGGAAGACCCATTTGCGACCAAGCTTTAACTTCCTGACTGATGTCTTGAGATGTTGCTTCAATATATCCACATAATTTTCCATCCTTATGATGCCATCGATTTTGTGAAGTGCACCAGTCCCTCCTGCAGCAAAGCACCCTCACAACATGATGCTGCCACCCCCGTGCTTCACGGTTGGAATGGTGTTCTTTGGCTTGCAAGCCTTCCCGTTTTTCCTCCAAACATAACGATGGTCATTATGGACAAACAGTTATATTTTTGTTTCATCAAACCAGAGGACATTTCTCCAAAAAGTATGATCTTTGTCCCCATGTGCAGTTGCAAACCGTAGTCTGGCTTTTTTTATGGCAGTTTTGGAGCAGTGGCTTCTTCCTTGCTGAGCGGCCTTTCAGGTTATGTCGATATAGGACTCGTTTTACTGTGGATATAGATACTTTTGTACCTGTTTCCTCCAGCATCTTCACAAGGTCCTTTGCTGTTGTTCTGGGATTGATTTGCACTTTTCGCACCAAAGTACATTCATCTCTAGGAGACAGAACGCGTCTCCTTCCTGAGCGGTATGATGGCTGCATGGTCCCATGGTGTTTATACTTGCATACTATTGTTTGTACAGATGAACGTGGTACCTTCAGCCGTTTGGAAATTGCTCCCAAGGATGAACCAGACTTGTGGAGGTCTACCATTTTTTTTCTGAGGTCCTGTGGAGTGTGCCCCTGGCTAACCGTAAATACAAAACAAACAAAAGAATAAAATAAAAATTGGTGCCTTAATATAAGGAATTTAAAATGATTTTAATACTTAAGTATATTTTTCCAATTACATTTACTTTTGATACTTAAGTATATGTAAAACCCAATAATTTGAGACTGTTTAACTGTTTAACTGGGTAACTTTCACTTTTAGTTGAGTCATTTTCTATTAATTAAGGTATCTTTACTTTTACTCAAGCATGACAATTGGATACTTTTTCCACCACTGCAAGTGCATAGGGCGAGGTTACAAGAGTCTGCTGGGGTGAGAGAGACAAATGTTCAGGTGAGTTCGTGGGGAAAACAATATTTGTCTGCAAAACAAGGAACATTTCAGTATTGTGAAAAGACTAGCCTACAATTAGCTCAAGTTTAATTTAGAATACTTCAGCTTTTTTTTAGCTTCATTTTTTAAACAATAGAACCCCATATTCTAGTTAAATTAGACCTAGGGAATGAAAATGTGTTGTTTTTAACAATTCCAGTCACGTTTCATTTGAAATTGTTCAATCGTGTAGGCTTCCTCGGCATTCACATCACAGACAAACTGAAATGGTCCACCCACACAGACAGTGTGGTGAAGAAGGCGCAACAGCGCCTCTTCAACCTCAGGAGGCTGAAGAAATTTGGCTTGTCACCTAAAACCCTCACAAACTTTTACAGATGTACAATTGAGAGCATCCTGTCGGGCTGTATCACCACCTGGTACGGCAACTGCACCACCATCAGCCGCAAGGCTCTCCAGAGGGTGGTGCGGTCTGCAACCTGGCTTCTTCACGCATCGCGCCGACAGAAACAAACATCTATCTAGTAAGAAGAAGGGGTGGGGGGGTGTATGCCTTATGATTAACGAGACGTGGTGTGATCATAACAACATACAGGAACTCAAGTCCTTTTGTTCACCTGACCTAGAATTCCTTACAATCAAATGCCGACCGCAATATCTACCAAGAGAATTCTCTTCGATCATAATCACAGTCGTGTATATCCCGCCCCAAGCAGACACATCGACGGCCCTGAATGAACTTCATTTGACTCTATGTAAACTGGAAACCACATATCCTGAGGCTGAATTTATAGTAGTTGGGGATTTTAACAAGGCTAATCTGAAAACAAGGCTCCCTAAATTTTATCAGCATATCAAATGCGCGACCCGGGCTGGCAAAACCCTGGATCATTGTTATTCTAACTTCCGCGACGTATATAAAGCCCTCCCCCGCCCTCCTTTCGGAAAATCTGACCACGACTCCATTTTGTTGCTACCAGCCTACAGACAGAAACTAAAACAGGAAGCGCCCGTTCTCAGGTCTGTTCAACGCTGGTCCGACCAATCGGATTCCACGCTTCAAGATTGCTTCGATCACGTGGACTGGGATATGTTCCGCATACCGTCGGACAATAACATTGATGAATACGCTGATTCGGTGAGCGAGTTTATTAGCAAGTGCATCGGTGATGTTGTACCCACAGCGTCTATTAAAACATTCTCCAACCAGAAACCATGGATTGATGGCAGCATTCGCGCAAAACTGAAAGCGCAAACCACTGCTTTTAATCAGGGCATACAAGAATACAAACAGTGTAGCTATTCCCTCCGCAAGGCAATCAAACAAGCTAAGCATCAGTATAGAGGCAAAGTAGAGTCGCAATTCAACGGCTCAGATACGAGAGGTATGTGGCAGGGTCTACAGTCAATCACGGACTACAAAAGGAAAGCCAGCCCCGTCGCGGACCACGATGTCTTGCTCTCAGACAAACTAAACAACTTCTTTGCTCGCTTTGAGGACAACACAGTGCCACTGACACGGCCCGCTACCAAAACCTGTGGGCTCTCCTTCACTGCAGCCAACGTGAGGAAAACATTTAATCATGTTAACCCTCGCAAGGCTGCCGGCCCAGACGGCATCCCCAGCCGCGTCCACAGAGCATGTGCAGACCAGCTGGCTGGTGTGTTTACGGACATATTCAATCAATCCTTATCTCAGTCTGCTGTTCCCACATGCTTCAAGAGGGCCACCATTGTTCCTGTTCCCAAGAAAGTGAAGGTAAATGAGCTAAATGACTATCGCTCCGTAGCACTCACTTTCGTCATTATGAAGTGCTTTGAGAGACTAGTCAAGGACCATATCACCTCCACCCTACCTGACACCCTAGACCCACTCCAATTTCTTACCACCCCAATAGGTCCACAGACGACGCAATCGCAATCACACTGCACACTGCTCTAACCCATCTGGACAAGAGGAATACCTATGTAAGAATGCTGTTCATCGACTACAGCTCAGCATTTAACACCATAGTACCCTCCAAACTCGTGATTAAGCTCGAGACCCTGGGTCTCGACCCCGCCCTGTGCAACTGGGTCCTGGACTTCCTGACGGGCCGCCCTCAGGTGGTGAGGGTAGGTAACAACATCTCCACCCCGCTGATCCTCAACACTGGGGCCCCACAAGGGTGCGTTCTCAGCCCTCTCCTGTATTCCCTGTTCACCCATGACTGCGTGGCCATGCACGCCTCCAACTCAATCATCAAGTTTGCGGACGACACTACAGTGGTAGGCTTCATTACCAACAACGATGAGACGGCCTACAGGGAGGAGGTGAGGGCCCTCGGAGTGTGGTGTCAGGAAAATAACCTCACACTCAACGTCAACAAAACAAAGGAGATGATTGTTGACTTCAGGAAACAGCAGATGGAGCACCCACCTAGCCACATCGACGGGACAGTAGTGGAAAAGGTGGAAAGTTTTAAGTTCCTCGGCGTACACATCACGGACAAACTGAAATGGTCCACCCACACAGACAGCGTGGTGAAAAAGGCACAACAGTGTCTGTTCAACCTCAGGAGGCTGAAGAAATTCGATGCACAATCGAGAGCATCCTGTCGGGCTGTATCACCGCCTGGTACGGCAACTGCTCCGCCCACAACCGTAAGGCTCTCCAGAGGGTAGTGAGGTCTGCACAACGCATCACCGGGGGCAAACTACCTGCCCTCCAGGACACCTACAGCACACGATGTCACAGGAAGGCCAAAAAGTTAATCAAGGACAACAACCACCCGAGCGCCTGCCTGTTCACCCCGCTATCATCCAGAAGGCGAGGTCAGTACAGGTGCATCAAAGCTGGGGCCGAGAGACTGAAAAACAGCTTCTATCTCAAGGCCATCAGACTGTTAAACAGCCATCAGTAACACAGAGAGGCTGCTGCCTACATACAGACTCAAATCATTTGCCTATTTAATAAATGGATCACTAGTCACTTTAAATAATGCCACTTTAATAATGTTTACATGTCTTACATTACTCATCTCATATGTATATATTGTATTTTATACCATCTATTACATCTTGCCTATGCCGCTCGGCCATCGCTCATCCATATATGTATTTGTACATATTCTTATTCCATCCCTTTACATTTGTGTGTATAAGGTAGTTTTTGTGGAATTGTTAGATTACCTGTTAGATATTACTGCACGGTCGGAACTAGAAGCACAAGCATTTCGCTACACTCACATTTACATCTGCTAACCATGTGTATGTGACCAATACAGTTTGATTTGAAAATCAGATCAATCATTGTGAACAGCAGCAGCAGCACAATAGACTGTTATCACTACTAACTGGCGGAATGTAGAATGGTTTAGCTGCACTCACTCACCCCAAACCACAAGTACTTTTCATGAGAACATTCATATCTGTGTAAGTGTTTGATTATTGTAGTGATTTGGTGCATTGTGTAGGCTTATTGTTCCTGAAAAGAGCCTTAAACTGTGAATATGGTTTTATGAATATTTCTGGTTTTGTGTGATTTTTGTGTCCCACCTGTCCTCCATCTTTCAAATAAACAAACAGTGTTCAGTGGAGCCTGGGCTTCTGAGCTCCTCTCCTCCTCAGAACAATTACTTCTTATTAGAGAGACTTTCTCTCTCTCTCTCTCTCTTGCTCTCTCTCTCTCTTTTTCAGGATAAAAAGTAAATGGAATGGAGCTACTGTAAGCACAAGCAAAATCCTAGAGGTAAACCTGGTTCAGTCTGCTTTCCACCAGACACTGAGTGATGAATTCACCTTTCAGCAGGACAATAACCTAAAACACAAGGCCACATCTACACTTGAGTACTTACCAAGAAGACAGTGAATGTTCCTGAGAGGCCAAGTTACAGTTTAGTCTAAAATTTACTTGAAAATCTATGGCAAGACCTGAAATGGTTGTCTAGTATTGATCAAGCAATATAATTGAATGATTTTTTAAAGAATAATGGGCAAATGTTGCACAATCCAGGTGTGGAAAGCTCTTAGAGACTTGCCCAGAAGTACTCACAGCTGTATCCGCTGCCAAAGGTGCTTCTACAAAGTATTGACTCAGGGTGTGAATACTTATGTAAATGAGATATTTCTGTATTACATTTTCAATAAATTAGCAATTTCTTTGAAAAACATGTTTTCACCTGATCATTATGCGGTATTGTGGGCCAAAAATTATATATTTCATCCATTTTGAAGGCACAGTATGTGTGTGTGTGTGTGTTATCAGGGGGAAAGAGGTCATTTGTGAAGGGGGACAGAGTTTCCAAGATGACCTGTGTTACCCGGGGCAACTTCTTAGGATCTGATAACATCTCATAGCTCTCACACACACACACACACACACACACACACACACACACACACACACACACACACACACACACACACACACACACACACACATACACACACACACACACACACACACACACACACACACACACACACACACACACACACACACACACACCTCTTCAGCCTATAATGGGTTAAATGATCTGATAAGGACCTCAGTGCTGTGACGTCTGAGAACGGAAATGATCCTGTTTTACCTTTCATTAACTTTCCCCTCATTCACTCTCACACTCATTCTCACACTCTTCCTCTCATTATTTCTCCCATTCTTCCTTTCACACACACTGTCACCTCTCCCTCCTTCTGGGTGTTTCTGCATGACACTGTGTTCTGTTAAGGTATTCAGAAATTTCATACAGGGTTTCAGGTTTTTATTTTGCTTATATGTTATGACTAAATGTTGTGGAACTGTACACTATTCCCCGACCCATTCAGAACATATCAACACAAACAAATCTCTAGAATATACTTTGTTTTGTAGAAAACTGTCATGAAGAGCATGTGAAAACAACAGCTGATTGTCTAATTACCTGGAGATTCTATAATCCTCAGCTCACCCTGGCAGAGACAGCCTGTGTACCTGATAAACCCACCTGGTATACTTGGTAAACCTAGTATACCTGGTAAAAGCACCTACACCTAGGCAGGTTCTCATTCAAAGGATTTTTAAAGCCTTGAGACAATTAATACATGGATTGTCAGTGGTGGAAAAAGCACCCAGTTGTCATACTTGAGTAAAAGTAAAGATACCTTAATATAAAATGACTCAAGTAAAAGTGAAAGTCACCCAGTAAAATACTACTTGAGTAAAAGTCTAAAAGTATTTGGTTTGAAATATACTTAAGTATCAAAAGTAAATATAATTGCGTAAATATACTTAAGTATCTAAATTAATTCCTTATATTAAGTAAACCAGAAGTCCCCATTTTTTTTAATGGATAGCCAGGGGCACACTCCAACACTCAGACATCATTTACAAACGAAGCATGTGTTTAGTGAGTCCGCCAGATCAGATGCAGTAGGAATGACCGGGAATGTTCTCTTGATACGTGTGTGAATTAGACAATTTTCTTGTTCTGCTCAGCATTCAAAATGTAACGAGTACTTTTGGGTGTCAGGGAAAATGTATGGAGTAAAAAGTACATAATTTGCTTTAGGAATGTAGTGAAGTAAAAATAAAAGTTGTCAAAAATATAAATAGTAAAGTACAAATACCCCATAAAATTACTTAAGTAGTACATTCAATTATTTAGACTTAAGTACTTTATACCACTGTGGATTGCGTATGTGTGCCATTCAGATGGTGAATGGGCAAGACAAAAGATTTAAGTTGAACGGGGTATGGTAGTAGGTGCCAGGCGCACCGGTTCGTGTCAAGAACTGCAACGCTGCTGGGTTTTTCATGTTCAACAGTTTCCTGTGTCTATCAAGAATGGTCCACCACCCAAAGGACATACAGACAACTTGACACAACAGTGGGAAGCATTGGAGTCAACATTAGGAAGGTGTTCCTAATGTTTGGTATACTCAGTGTGTGTTTTTAAGTCAGAACTCTAGATCCCAGCCAGACTCGTCATCTGGGGGCGGGTCCTCGTTGTCATCAGGGAAACAGTCAAAGTTGCCAGTGTCCAGTGGACCCTTCACCTGGGAGAGAGGAGATAGTGCTGAGTGTGTGTGTGTCTGTGTGGTGTGTGTGTGTGTGTGTGTGTGTGTGTGTGTGTGTGTGTGTGTGTGTGTGTGTGTGTGTGTGTGTGTGTGTGTGTGTGTGTGTGTGTGTGTGTGTGTGTGTGTGTGTGTGTGTGTGTGTGTGTGTGTGTGTGTGTGTACTCACAGTAGGAGTGAAGGGAGGGGCCAGAGTTGCCTGTCGGAGTCCCTCCCAGTTAATAAAACCTTCAAACCACCTGGAGACAAACAGGAAACAGTCACACCCAGAACCAAACAATCACACCTCTCCTTGTAGTATCAAGACGACCTGGGCTGTGTCCGAAATGGCACCCAATTCCCTATAAACTGCAGTGCCTTTAACAAGAGCCCTATGTGGCCATTTCAAGTGAAGGCCTGAAAAAAGACAACCTTGACAAAGTCAATAACTGACTCTTAGGCATAGAACTGAGGCGAAATCATATCTGTTGCTTCAACTGCTCTAGTGAGAATCAGGCCTGTATGGTAGCTAAAGAATTCAACTTTATATCAGAAAATATAGCTATTTCTATTCCATGCAGTCCTATTGGTAGGTAGGAACAGTAGTCATCATCACCATGGTAATTCTTACTTGTGTTTTTGGATGTCCTTCACCCCGTTCTTCAGGTTCCCCACCCTCTCAGATGGGTTGTCCCTGTGCAACTCACACACAAACACACACACACACATGTGTCTCTGTGTGTGGAGTAGAGGTGATCTAGAGTTTTGTATGTGTCTCTGTGTATGGAGTAAAGGTGATCTAGAGTGTATGTGTTACTGTGAGTGGAGTAAAGGTGATCTAGAGTGTATGTGTCTCTGTGTATGGAGTAAAGGTGATCTAGAGTGTATGTGTCTCTGTGTATGGAGTAAAGGTGATCTAGAGTGTATGTGTCTCTGTGTATGGAGTAAAGGTGATCTAGAGTGTATGTGTTACTGTGAGTGGAGTAAAGGTGATCTAGAGTGTATGTGTCTCTGTGTATGGAGTAAAGGTGATCTAGAGTGTATGTGTCTCTGTGTATGGAGTAAAGGTGATCTAGAGTGTATGTGTCTCTGTGTATGGAGTAAAGGTGATCTAGAGTGTATGTGTCTCTGTGTATGGAGTAAAGGTGATCTAGAGTGTATGTGTCTCTGTGTATGGAGTAAAGGTGATCTAGAGTGCATGTGTCTCTGTGTATGGAGTAAAGGTGATCTAGAGTGTATGTGTCTCTGTGTATGGAGTAAAGGTGATCTAGAGTGTATGTGTTACTGTGAGTGGAGTAAAGGTGATCTAGAGTGTATGTGTCTCTGTGTATGGAGTAAAGGTGATCTAGAGTGTATGTGTCTCTGTGTATGGAGTAAAGGTGATCTAGAGTGTATGTGTCTCTGTGTATGGAGTAAAGGTGATCTAGAGTGTATGTGTCTCTGTGTATGGAGTAAAGGTGATCTAGAGTGTATGTGTCTCTGTGTATGGAGTAAAGGTGATCTAGAGTGTATGTGTCTCTGTGTATGGAGTAAAGATGATCTAGAGTGTATGTGTCTCTGTGTATGGAGTAAAGGTGATCTAGAGTGTATGTGTCTCTGTGTATGGAGTAAAGGTGATCTAGAGTTTTGATCCTCTAGTTGTACAGGTGACATGCTGGTAGAAATGAGGTAAAACGGATTTCAATTTTCCTGCAATAAAATCACCAGTTTATGGTCCTATACAACTTGTTGAGTGCGGTCTTAGTGCCAGCATCGGTTTGTGGTGGTAAATAGACAGCTACAAAAAATACAGATGTATGGTCTACAGCTTATCGTGAGGTATTCTAACTCAGGCGAGCAGAACCTCAAGACTTCTTTAATATTAGAGATCACGCACCAGCTGTTATTGTCAAAGAGACACACACCACCCCCCGATCTTACCGGACTCTGCCGTTCTGTCCTGCCAATGCATATAAAAACTAGCTAGATGTATTTTATTTATGTCCTTGTTCAGCCGTGACTTCGAGAAGGATAGTATATTACAGTTCTTAATGTCCCTGTTGATAAGATAGACTCGTACAGAGCTAGTCCAGTTGATTCTCAAGCGATTGCACATTCGGCAATAGAACAGAGGGTAGAGGCGATTTATTTACTCGCCACCGTAGTCTTATCAGAGTGCCTGCGCGCCAGCCTCTATAGCGCCGTCTCCTCCTCCTTCGAGTGTCAGGATTTGGGCCTGGTCCGTAAAATTCAATATGAAGTAGACATCCTCATCCAAATGGAGGTTAGTGATCGCTGTTCTGATGTCCAGTAGCTATTTTCAGTCATAGAAAATGATGGCGGAAACATTATGTACAAACAAGTTACGATCAGCGCAAAAACCCTCCACAAAATAGCACAATATTGGTCAGGAGCCCGTAAAACGGCCGCTTTCCAATGCAGCTCCATTGTGGTTGAGGTTAAGACTTGAACCCGAGATGTGGACATGAAACTAGGGTTAGGGTTTTGGTTGAGGGTAGGTTTAAACTGGGATGTGGACATGAAGCTAGGGTTAGGGTTTTGGTTGAGGGTAGGTTTAAACTGGGATGTGGACATGAAACTAGGGTTAGGGTTTTGGTTGAGGGTAGGTTTAAACTGGGATGTGGACATGGAGCTAGGGTTAGGGTTTTGGTTGAGGGTAGGGTTAAACTGGGATGTGTACATGAAGCTAGGGTTAGGGTTTTGGTTGAGGGTAGGGTTAAACTGGGATGTGTACATGAAGCTAGGGTTAGGGTTTTGGTTGAGGGTAGGTTTAAACTGGGATGTGGACATGAAGCTAGGGTTAGGGTTTTGATTGAGGGTAGGTTTAAACTGGGATGTGTACATGAAGCTAGGGTTAGGGTTTTGGTTGAGGGTAGGTTTAAACTGGGATGTGGACATGAAGCTAGGGTTAGGGTTTTGGTTGAGGGTAGGTTTAAACTGGGATGTGGACATGAAGCTAGGGTTAGGGTTTTGGTTGAGGGTAGGTTTAAACTGGGATGTGGACATGAAGCTAGGGTTATGGTTTTGGTTGAGGGTAGGTTTAAACTGGGATGTGGACATGAAGCTAGGGTTAGGGTTTTGGTTGAGGGTAGGTTTAAACTGGGATGTGGGCATGAAGCTAGGGTTAGGGTTTTGGTTGAGGGTAGGGTTAAACTGGGATGTGGACATGAAGCTAGGGTTAGGGTTTTGGTTGAGGGTAGGTTTAAACTGGGATGTGAACATGAAGCGAGGGTTAGGGTTTTGGTTGAGGGTAGGTTTAAACTGGGATGTGGACATGAAGCTAGGGTTAGGGTTTTGGTTGAGGGTTAAAGTGGGATGTGGACATGAAGCTAGGGTTAGGGTTTTGGTTGAGGGTAGGGTTAAACTGGGATGTGAACATGAAGCGAGGGTTAGGGTTTTGGTTGAGGGTTAAAGTGGGATGTGGACATGAAGCTAGGGTTAGGGTTTTGGTTGAGGGTAGGGTTAAACTGGGATGTGGACATGAAGCGAGGGTTAGGGTTAGGGCATAGCTGGTTAGGCAATTTGTTTACAGTCAGGTTTTACTTGCAGTTGCTCTAGACTTACACACACCCACCTGTCTCTCAGTAGAGTCCACAGTTCTCCTCTCAGACAGGCCTCCAGCAGCATGTACAGATATTTAGAGTCCCTGAACGTCCGATACAACCTGGACAGGACACACAGCGTCAGTGTGTTTATCTGTGTACCTGACGGTGAAGGGGCTGTGTGGTGTGTGTATCTGTGTTTGTGTGTACCTGACGGTGAAGGGGCTGTGTGGTGTGTGTATCTGTGTTTGTGTGTACCTGACAGTGAAGGGGCTGTGTGGTGTGTGTATCTGTGTTTGTGTGTACCTGACGGTGAAGGGGCTGTGTGGTGTGTGTATCTGTGTTTGTGTGTACCTGACGGTGAAGGGGCTGTGTGCATCCATCATAATGCGTCTCTCTGAGAGGATGTGGCCCTGTTGGCTGGTGTCCATAATGTGACGCTTCTTTAGAACCTCCAGAGCAAAGGACCGACTGGTGTCACTCTTTAACTGAACCTGAAGACACACACATTATACAAATTAAACACACACACACACACACACACACACACACACACACACACACACACACACACACACACACACACACACACACACACACACACACACACACACACACACAGGCATTACAGACACACACTCATGTAAGCGAGCACACATTATATACACACACACTCACACTTACCAGCTCGACGCGACTGAAGCATCCTAGTCCGAGGGTGCAGATGACGTGGAAATCAGTGAGAGACACACTGGAGAAAAACCCTGCCTCTGCCTCCAACCTTGATTGACAAGGGGTCAATCAATTGCCCGATATATTTTCACTGTAATTAACGAGTCTGTATGGTTATATACAGTTGAAGTCGGAAGTTTACATACACTTAGATATTAAAACTAGTTTTTCAATCCCTCCACAAATTTCTTGTTAACAAACTATAGTTTTGGCAAGTCAGTTAGGACATCTACTTTGTGCATGACATAAATAACTTTTTCAACAATTGTTTACAGACAGATTATTTCACTTATAATTCACTGTATCACAATTCCACTGGGTCAGAAGGTTACATACACTAAGTTGACTATGCCTTTAAACAGTCCACCTTACTGCCTTTCCCCCCTCTCTCTCTCTCTCTCTCTCTCTCTCTCTCTCTCTCTCTCTCTCTCTCTCTCTCTCTCTCTCTCTCTCTCTCTCTCTCTCTCTCTCTCTCTCTCTCTCTCTCTCTCTCTCTCTCTCTCTCTCTCTCTCTCTCTCTCTCTCTCTCTCTCTCTCTCTTAAGAAAGAGATAAAGAAATAAAGAGCAGAAGAGTATCAAGATGTCAGTATGTGTGTGTGTGTGTGTGTGTGTGTGT